>NC_139623.1:97655125-97770125 GCF_964638095.1 Poromitra crassiceps | reverse complement strand
ACCATCATGTGATGAATTGGGTGCGTACCATCATGTGATGAATTGGGTGCCTACCATCATGTGATGAATTGGGTGCGTACCATCATGTGATGAATTTGGTGCCTACCATCATGTGATGAATTGGGTGCCTACCATCATGTGATGAATTGGGTGCGTACCATCATGTGATGAATTTGGTGCCTACCATCATGTGATGAATTGGGTGCCTACCATCATGTGATGAATTTGGTGCCTACCATCATGTGATGAATTGGGTGCCTACCATCATGTGATGAATTGGGTGCGTGACGTGCGTACCATCATGTGATGAATTTGGTGCCTACCATCATGTGATGAATTTGGTGCCTACCATCATGTGATGAATTGGGTGCCTACCATCATGTGATGAATTGGGTGCCTACCATCATGTGATGAATTGGGTGCCTACCATCATGTGATGAATTGGGTGCGTACCATCATGTGATGAATTGGGTGCGTACCATCATGTGATGAATTGGGTGCCTACCATCATGTGATGAATTGGGTGCCTACCATCATGTGATGAATTGGGTGCGTACCATCATGTGATGAATTGGGTGCCTACCATCATGTGATGAATTGGGTGCCTACCATCATGTGATGAATTGGGTGCGTACCATCATGTGATGAATTGGGTGCCTACCATCATGTGATGAATTGGGTGCCTACCATCATGTGATGAATTGGGTGCGTACCATCATGTGATGAATTGGGTGCGTACCATCATGTGATGAATTGGGTGCCTACCATCATGTGATGAATTGGGTGCCTACCATCATGTGATGAATTGGGTGCGTACCATCATGTGATGAATTGGGTGCCTACCATCATGTGATGAATTGGGTGCGTACCATCATGTGATGAATTGGGTGCCTACCATCATGTGATGAATTGGGTGCCTACCATCATGTGATGAATTGGGTGCCTACCATCATGTGATGAATTGGGTGCCTACCATCATGTGATGAATTGGGTGCCTACCATCATGTGATGAATTGGGTGCCTACCATCATGTGATGAATTGGGTGCCTACCATCATGTGATGAATTGGGTGCGTACCATCATGTGATGAATTGGGTGCGTACCATCATGTGATGAATTGGGTGCCTACCATCATGTGATGAATTGGGTGCCTACCATCATGTGATGAATTGGGTGCGTACCATCATGTGATGAATTGGGTGCCTACCATCATGTGATGAATTGGGTGCCTACCATCATGTGATGAATTGGGTGCCTACCATCATGTGATGAATTGGGTGCCTACCATCATGTGATGAATTGGGTGCGTACCATCATGTGATGAATTTGGTGCCTACCATCATGTGATGAATTGGGTGCCTACCATCATGTGATGAATTTGGTGCCTACCATCATGTGATGAATTGGGTGCCTACCATCATGTGATGAATTGGGTGCCTACCATCATGTGATGAATTGGGTGCCTACCATCATGTGATGAATTTGGTGCCTACCATCATGTGATGAATTTGGTGCCTACCATCATGTGATGAATTTGGTGCCTACCATCATGTGATGAATTGGGTGCCTACCATCATGTGATGAATTGGGTGCCTACCATCATGTGATGAATTGGGTGCCTACCATCATGTGATGAATTTGGTGCCTACCATCATGTGATGAATTTGGTGCCTACCATCATGTGATGAATTGGGTGCCTACCATCATGTGATGAATTGGGTGCCTACCATCATGTGATGAATTGGGTGCCTACCATCATGTGATGAATTGGGTGCCTACCATCCTGTGATGCCGGTGTCTCTTGGCGTTGCGTACGTTGTCGATGAAGCGGCAGCCCATCTTTTTGGCGTACCACACGGACATGAACATTCTGCCCGAGCACCGCAAACTCAATGGCGGAGGGGACCGGGGCACAAACCCTGCTCACCTCCCTAAACGACAGACACACCTGGCCAGGTGAGTGGGCGGGTACAACAGTCAGATGAGGTCAGCTCCGGAAGAGGCTCATCTCAGAAATACTGTACAATAGAAGCATTATTGCACATTCAGCCATTCAATCTAAGGCTGACTGCATATGGCATGCCATAACCGCTGATCTGAAACCAAAGAGCTGCCAGATTACCTTAAATGAAATATAGGCCAAGAAAAGATGTTATTTCACATTAAATTAGCACATGTAGTTTCAACTTTACTTTCTATTCAATCTAAATCTAAATAAATCATTAACACCAAACATATCAAGCCTTACACACAGGATGCAGCTTTAGAAATGTTTAAATCCAGCTTCGCAGAATGAGGGCAGCCCAATGAGAGTCTTCCTCTTGCTGAGTCGGCGCTGGAGACTTCCTTTGAGGAAGCCCCAGCCCAGGCTCCAAATCAAAATTACTCACAGCCTGCGAGACTCGTCGGCATCATCCGAGACCTAGTCGTCCCGTCTACAGAATTTACCGATCCATAAGAATTAGCATTCCCAAACAGATCCCCTCATTCTTCGTCATGTTTTCAGAAGACTGCGTAACCGGCGCCTCTCTCCTCCTGCTCTGTGCTCTGTGCTCTGTGCGATTGCAGTTCATATTTTTCTGCTGCTACTGTACCCCTCCCATCCCCGCTGCTGAGGGAGAGAGAGGAGCGAGCACCAAAGTTTGATAGCAATTATAGCCGTCTCTCTGTATAATGTTGAAGCTGCTGATGTGAGATGTAAAGGAATTCTACTTTGCTGAACTTGAGGGACAGCAGCTCAAACTGGCCTAAGATCTAACAATCCCAACAACAATCAACAACAACAATCCCAGGGACCACTCCGAACTGTCAGGGGGCTGGAGGCCTCTTAACTCCAAATTCTACAGCCAGTCAGCCAGTCAGTCAGTCAGTCAGAGTGCTGAGTCCACAACCACCACACTGGGGACAGCAGCGGGGATGGAAAACTAAGTTTGACATCAATTTTGTTTGTCACCTGTGTTTCTCAATATGCTGTTTCTCTTTTCAGTTTAAAAAATAGGTAGGGACACGCACATCCAAAAATAGGCCACACTGGGCCTGGGTGCTGGATCAATAGAGTACTTACAGTGAAAAAAGAAACAATCCGCACACCGAGGAGCTCCCGTTTAGGTTATTTTTATTTGCAACACAGCGTGACGTTTCGGGCACACACCGGCCCTTCTCAATATGCTGTTTCTCTTTTCAGTTTACCCATGAGATTGTGCAGCTGACAAATCAACAGTTTTCACAAATAATGCATTGAACGTTTTCCTTTAAATCACCCTCATCGTGTACTAATATGAAATGACGGCCGATTTCCATAAATCTTTGCAAATCAATGAAAATCTGTCTCTGAGAAATAGATCAGTTTAGCAAAATGTTTGCAACTTTTGTACAAATAAGCACAGAAAAATCACACAAACTACCTGCATTTTTCACAGAAAAGCTGCAATAAAACCAAACATTTTGAGCCCAAATTATTCAAAGAATCATCCTACCCTGTCACCTTCCTCCCTGCTTAGCCTGCTGCTGCCAGTGAGTTCAGCACCAAGGACAGCAACAAGCTTTGACAGTCTGTGGCTTAGACTGGGAGAACAATGAAAAGGGGTGGGATGTCTGAGGAAGAAATGATATGAATGAAGACACCGTGTGATATATACAGCTCGGCAGCATTCATCGTTTGCTCCAGCTAATTATTAATCGTGCACACGACTGCTGATACTAAAACGAGTAGAATTCACCAATACGGGATGCAACGAAATGTTTGAATAATTACTGTACACGATATGTATCATGACACGTGGTTGCGATACTATACAAGGACAATATTGGCTCATTTAGAGCGATACAATATCATCCAATTACTTTAAATAAATACAGAAACTTTTGTTTTGGCCAAAAATAGAGGCTGCGCATGGAATGTTTGTGTAGTTCTATTTCCTCCAGTATGGCTGCCTGTAACCATGATTGGTGACCACTTTCAAAAGAAAATTCCTAATTTCTATGCAGTGGTAGAGTAGGTAAAACACTGTAAAAGCATATTACTAATCTACTGTGACTTGTTTACAAGTGCATGTAATAATACACCCCATTATGTTTTTGTTAATATAGTTCTCAAATATCAACAAATGGTAACCATCCTCTGCTCCATAGCCACCATGTACAAAAAAAGGTTGCTAGGTTACAGGCAGCCATCATGGAAGAAAGATAACTACTCGGGGTGTAACATTTATTATATACGTTTGAACAACAATACATACATACGTATCACGATACATGTGGAATACAATACAAGGACAATATTGGCTCATTTAGAGCGATACGATACAATACATAGGAATACAAATTGATGCATTGATGCAATAGATGAGTCATTACACCCCTAATCAAGATTTCAGCTTCCTCACAGCTCACTCATGCACACTCTCACCGAAACTGACAGATGGACAAGCAGACAGGCGTGTGATGTATATGCATGCACACACACATGAGCGCGCAAGCACACACACACACACACACACACACACACACACACACACACACACACACACGGTAGATTTATGTAAGGACATGGAGAAGGACAAGCAGTCAGTTGACATTGTCATCTTGCTAAATAAAATGTCTCCCTCTACCTACCTAATTTTCTCCCCCTTTCAAGCACAAGGGCCTCTCTATCCGTCTCGCTCCGCCATTCAGCGTCAAACAGCTCTCTCCTCTTTTTTGCATACGTATTTTTTCCCCCTTCCTTTTCTCTCCCCTCTCTTTCCCAATAGAGCCGAGCCGCAGCTGCACAGTAATTACACTGAAGCTGCGGGGACATATTTAAACATTTATGAAGGAAAAGTAAGGAGGACGAGGAAAATGAAGATAGAAAGTAGATACGAGCAGACAAGGGTGCAGAGCAGAAAGAGGAGGGGATAATGCGGAGCTCTTGGGGAAACACTACAGAAAACAGTAATTGAATCCTTACATAAAAAAAGAAAAGATTGCCTCTTTGTACTGAATGTCAACCACATCTTAGAGGGGGTCGACTGTGTTTCTGTCTGAGGGTTTGTGTGAAAACTAGATGTATGGGAACAGCGCTCTTGTAGGAAAGGGGAGAAACTGATCAGCATTTTTTTTTCTCAGTTGATGAAAGAGATAGTGGAGTGTCAAATAGACAGGAAGAACGGCGCTCAGTAAGCAAAGAAGGGACGTGCTAAACGACGTCTACAGGACCGTTTGGTTGAACCTAAATATGCTGTCAAAACTGGTAATTGTGATCTATTGTGAAACATTTCAAGGACACTCACAATGGTGACTGTCTCTTTTACAGCTATGGACATAGATCACGTCCCTAACCTGTAGAAGAGGGGATAGAGAGAGAACACTCAACCAAAAAGAGAGCCGCTGGATCCATAAGCTCCAGGCTATGGCATTTCCTGGTCTGAATGATATGGTTTCTTTTCCATAGATTTATTTGATTTATATATTGTGTTTGTATTGTGGTTACATGACATGCACGGATGTTGATAGCCAGATGTACTGACCTCTGGTGGCTATTGGCCAATTGTGAGGGCCTCACCAGGTAATAGACCCTTCTCACGGGGGCCATTTTGTGTCGAAAAGGCCGGGTAAACACAGGCTGCTTGCACCTGTGTTTACCCTGCCTTCTCGACACAAAATGGCCCCCGTGAGAAGGGTCAATTGCCTGAGCCTACTTCCGCTCAGCTGATTGTCATTTGACTGGTGTCAACCTATGTTTTATATGTTTGATATGTTTTATATGTGAAGTGCTTCGTTGTTACGCCCTAACCAAGGCCGTGTGGCCGAAACATGTTGGCTTGTATTTTATCTGTTCTATTATGAACTGGGCTTTTGTATTAAAGCTTTTTAATCTCATGAAGAGTGCATTGCATTCACCTTTTTGATTATTTAAGCAAAGCAGGGAATGTGCAGCCATTTGTATTCAATTCTATATCCTTTTTTCCAAGTAATGTCAATCAAACAAGTAATGCATTCCACCTGGCAATAAGAATAAAACAATTTTGTCAAAAGTTTGAAGCCTTGCAAACTGTTCTATAACAGCTTTTCTGCGGCACTGGACCAGTGGTCTCGCCGGGGTCATGAGATGGAAAGGGCAGGACAGTCACTGACTCACTCCTCTCCCTTCCGTCTGAGGAGTCTGGCGCCGCAGGTCTCCATAACTGGGATAAACCCTCCCCTGCTCTACTCTGCTCTTCCATTCGAGCGACTGTTTCGGTGGCAGCCGGATGTCCGCTCCCAGCTTATTAGAAACTCTGTCATTGGCTCCGACCATGTCAATGAGAGCGGCTTCCGCTCCCTCCTCCCTGTGTGTTTCTGTAAATAGTGCCCTGCCGCCTCAGTGAGAACAACAACGCTAACTAGCTAGCAAGCTAACGGCAGAAACCTACACGATAGCTCGTTGCTACAAGCTGAAAACGGCATATTGGATTGATGAAGGGCTTTGTAAGTGATGACCAGAATTTTGAACTTGATCCGGTGAGAGATGTGAAGCCAGTTATTTGAGTTCTTTGAGGACACCTTGGGGAACACCTTGTGTGACTGTAGAGGGGACAGAGGAGTGGTTATGAACAGTTGGAAACGTAGGAACGGGTCCACCCGAGTGTGGTGCCTTCTATACCAAAGTCTTCCAGTCTGGAGAACAGGATGTTGTGGCTCACGCACGGTATCAAAGGCTGCACTCAGGTCGAGGAGGATGAGATTGTTGAGAGATCCAGTGTCGGCAGAGATGAGGAGGGCATTGAAGACTTTGATGAGTGCAGTTTCTGTGCTGTGGAGTTGGGCGGAAACCAGATTGGATGGGTTCAAATAGGTTGTTGGAGTGCAGGTGGTTTTGATGTTGAGTGGCTACAAGACATTCCGGGTTTTTGAGAGGAAGGGGAGAATGGAGATTGGTCGGCCCGGTAGTGGTTGAGGCAGGATGGATCGAGACCGTGTTTCTTGAGGATTAGTGTGACAGCAGGGGGGCAAGTGCCGTGAGACCGTGAGGAGCTGAAGAGGTTGGTGAGGTAGGGGGAGAGGACAGGAAGGCTTGTCTTCAGCAGGGGGGTGGGGAGGGGATTGAGGGAGCAGGTTGTGGGTTAACTTTGGATGAGCTGATGAGTTTGGAGATGGTGGAGGGGGGAAATAGGAGTGAACCAGGAGAGGCGGCGATGGGGGGGAGGGGTAGGGAGGTAAAGAGGGATGGAGAGGAGAGCGGCTGGGGTAGAGGGTGCCGAGTCAGACAGAGGAGACAGCGATTGATAGATAGTAGGGGTGTCACAATATATCGTCCCACGAAATTTCGCGATAGTAAAACGTCACGATATGTATCGTTGAGATGAAATCTCATATCGTGAAAAAAAAAAAAAAAAAAAAAAAAAAAAAAAAAATTTTTTCAAAAGTAGACAAAGAAACGTCTTTGTTTGTTGAAGTTCAATGTGTGGAAAGTAGTTCAGTTGAACAAGTCTCTGAAGAGACACATGAGAAGTTATACAGGAGAGAAACCATTCAATTGAGTTTCTGGCAAAACTGTTTACTTGACAGGAAAAACTGAAGATGCATAAAAAATAGACTAAGAAAAGTCTTGTTGTTTGAGTTTGAAGAAAAACTGAAGATGCATAATGAGAATTTATACTGCTGAGAAACCTTTTAGTTCAAAGTAAATCTAAGTGACGGTGTAACTCATTCTATTTCAAGATAAGCCTTATCTCCAATCTCATGTTTTTTCTAGTTGTTATTGTAATAACAATTTCCCACAACAGCATGTTTTGTATTTGTGCATTTCAAATAAAATACTACTTTTCCAGTCATATATTGTCATTATTCAAGTTTAAAAAAATATTGTTAAAATCGTATCGTATCGTTATCGTGAACCCAGTATCGTGATACGTATCGTATCGTGAACTGAGTGTATCGTGACACCCCTAATAGATAGTGGTGATTTTGTTGGTGAAAAGTTCAAGGAAAGAGTTGCACTGTTCGGTTGTGGAGGTGGAGAAGCGTCGGCATGGGGCTTGAGGAGGCTGTTCATGGTGGAAAAGAGGGTTTTGGGACTACGGTATGCAGTATGCAGACTTGGCGGCAGTGAGGGCATCTTTGTAGGTGGAGTTTATCGGCTTTGTGGTGGACAATGAATGATGTTTTCTTGGTGAATCGTTCTAGTTGGCGGCCAGTCTGAATTAAATAAAGGCCGGTGGGTAGGATTAGTGGCTGGGGGGAATATGGGATGTGTTTGGGTGGCAGGGGAAAAAGCGCCGTGGTTGAAAAGGTTTGCGCTTGTTCAGGAATGCTGTTGATCTGTTTTTGCAAATGAACTCTTCAAATTGAAAATATGATGTTTCCAGCTGAAGTCAAGTGCTCAGATTTTTTTTTAAAGCTAAAATTGCTGTATACATTGTTACAAAACATTTTATTTGGATAGTCCGCCTACAGAGAGTCTACAGAGTATTTGTAACATTTCAACAGCTTATTACCGTAGTTGACATTCAACAATTCAACAGTGGAGTATGTGACAATTCAAGGACATACCTACATATTACATGACTATATGACGTATACACGTGCAGTTCTGACATTGAACATGGGCAGAGAGGGGGCATTACTGTAGGAGGTGCAATAGCTAAGCTCCAGGTGATAATCAGGTGTGTGGCATGGGAAGCAAACATCATCTGTTAAACATCTACTGACTAAGCGAAACAGTTGAATTGTTGAATGTCAACTAATAAGCTGTTGAAATGTTGCAAATACTCTGTAGGCAGACTATCCAAATAAAGTGTTACCAACATTTTCACTCAGAATCAGTCAGACAGGCTTGGATTTTGATGCTGCCTCCGGTTGCCAATCATGACTGCACTTAAAGCTAGAAAGCTATGAAAAGAGAGTGATTTAGGCTAGTAGTTATAGCTTGTGAGAATTTAATCTAAGAATAGAGAATGAATGAAATATTCTATTGGAAACCAAAAAGGAGAAACACAAAAAAGGATAGGCAGCAGTGCAAAAGCATTGCCCCTCCTCAGATTTATAAACAGATGTACCATATCAGAAAACTCGTTGAGAATGTTCTAAATAGTGAAATTTCAATTTTAAATGTACTGTTAGGTAGAACATAAACTTTCAGGCTAGACAACTCTACAGAGTTGTACTATATGAGGTGTAAAGCTTCATTAGCCCAGATCAATACCATTACATTCTGAGCAATGTGATTAGGTTTAGAATAGTAAAGGAAAAATACACTTGAGTGGATGTGAGGCCCGTCCAATAAACCAATCAACCTAATGCTTGTAAGACCTCAAAGTCCCATTTCTAGAACTAGGCATCTCGCAGGCTACGCGCGCTCGATTCCTAGGCTCGTCCACGCAGCAGGCAAGCTAGCAGCCTCGTCCACCCTGCAGCTCGCATACGGAACTCGGCCACTACGCGGCCTCGCCCACAGCTCGGCTTCTGCGTGGCCTCACCTATTTTATTGGCACGTGCGGGGGTGTGTGTGTTGCTCACAAAATGTTATTGCACTTAAGGGGCCCTTTACACGAGGACAGTTTCTGAAAGAAACGACACAATAGCGTTTCCTTCACACCTTTTCCTTCACACCTTCTCCCTGTTTACATGAGCGCTGTTGAATTTTTAAAACGCCGTAATGTACATGCCAGGTCGCTAGGTGGCAGTGTGATCACCTTATTCTTTGCCCATACAAGGACGCTTACTGCATGACGTAATTTCGCTTTAAACGCGGAAGTAGAGTACACTTTCCGCAGTCATTTAGACTTGCCAAAAAGCTTTTTTCAAGCTAAAAAAAAAAAAAAAAAACTGTTAAAGTTTTAATATTTGTCTTGTGAGAATGTAACATATACAGTATGTGACCAGTTTATCAGAATAACGCCTATTGGAAATCTTTAACGAGCAGCGAGGACCGGGAGCGCTGACTGTGATCTGTCACCCTACTGCTACTGGCAGTGAGAAAACACTGTCGACTGCTTTTGTAACTAACGTTAAATGCCGACCGGGTACAGCCATCGGCTCCTCGCAGCAGTAACGCTATGAACATGTAACTGAAGTTGGCCGCAGTGTAGCTTAATTCTGAGTGTTGCCAAACTTCATTCATACTGACGTTGTATTTGGTTGCCAACTCGCGCACGGCATCGCGTGTGTCGCCTGTGCAGGCACGTCAGACTTTCTGAAATGTGCCGTTCCAAAGTGATTACATGGAGCGCTCAGCGGGGAGCGTCACCAAGAATTTCACTCTGGAGGGTGGTTTTAAAATGTGTCGTTTCCTAAGCGCGAATTCGCCGTCACCGTCTTAATGGGAGGCACTAACGATACAATAATTCCCCGTTTCCATAGGAAACCGTCCTCGTGTAAAGTGCCCCTAAGTGTACATGCGTGCGGGATCAGTCTTATGACATCACTGATGACATCATCAGTGACTTATGACATCAATGATGACATCACCAGTGATGTCACAATGCTGATGACATCATCAGTGATGTCACAATGCACAATTGCCCAAGTGCCATCACTGATGACATCACTTATGTGGGACAAAAATTTAAACGGAGAGAACAGATATTGCCCACATGCTCCCTTTTATGATAACCAGCTCTTTCAGCACTATAAAAGCACTGTCTCTATGTTAAAGCGGCGATAAAATAAACAGTGTCCTGTATAGGTCGGGTCCTTGTCGAAATGCCCTTGAGCGTGGTCTTCGACCTGAACCCCTACTGTACCCACTGCATGCACTTGATCCCACTCCTTAAAAATGCCTACCGAGAGATATGTGAAGAGACAACAATCCTAATTACATAGTGTCATAATTCAAATAAAAGAGAGATGTCTGATTTGAGGCTAAATCCTTATAACACGCATTATCCCAAATCATCTACGTACATAACTCCAAGACCTCCTCTTCATTTGCCAAACCATTGCATTGCTTCCAGAGGTAATCCTACCCATAAGCCTTATGTACTGGCAAACACACCAGTACAGCAAGAACAGACAGGCCAATGACACCATCAACACCTCTATGAAAACAACAAAAGCTGCAAAGGCATCTTTTCAATGCATGCCTATATGTATCCAATGTTTTCAATGCATGCCTGTATGTATCCAATGTTTTCAATGCATGCCTGTATGTATCCAATGTTTTCAATGCATGCCTGTATGTATCCAATGTTTTCAATGCATGCCTGTATGTATCCAATGTTTTCAATGCATGCCTGTATGTATCCAATGTTTTCAATGCATGCCTGTATGTATCCAATCTTTTCAATGCATGCCTGTATGTATCCAATGTTTTCAATGCATGCCTGTATGTATCCAATGTTTTCAATGAATGTCTGTATGTATCCAATCTTTTCAATGCATGCCTGTATGTATCCAATGTCCAACGCATCTTGGAGACGCTGCTTGATTGATTATGTGGTTTACTGAATCAATGTGGAAAATTGCATGCACACATTTGCACACAGAAGCACGCGTGAGGGAATTAATACAAAGAATTTATAGCAGTAATTCTTCTTACTAGCTCACTGTGCGCTGTAGGGTACACAATGTCTTCCTGGCTCATGCTTTTAACTGTTTAATTATATCCAGACACTATTAGACTGGGCGTGTCCAAGGTCAGAATGAGCAGATAGAGACAAGAAATGATGTATTGTTACAAGAATAACTTCTTGTTTCATGGAGAGACTCAGGGCTTAGACCTCCCAGTGATTATCTAGTTCTGCCTTAAAATACAGTTCTTCCTGGCGTCCTCGGATTTCACATTTTCTTACAGAGCACAAGCTTTGTTTACAGCCAAGGGGCAGATTTCTTTGAGTTTTTTCTAACGATGGTAGGGAAGAGCCATTGGCACTTTAATATACATTCATCTGTCATTACATAAAAAAAATTAGCCTCGCGAGGCAGCCCATATCTCAATTCATGGCCCGTGAGGCTAATACAACCTGCCTTATCATAAAAATGTTTTATTGGTAAAGCAGCATGGCCATCTTCTCAAGGTTATGAAAGTCACTGTCCACAGTCAAACACTGACATCTACAGGTTCCAGTCCTGCTGTGCAGTGTGCTGTGCACTAAGGTAGACATTATCTATCTATCTATCCATCTATCTATCTATCCATCTATCCAGCTATCGTAACATAGTACATGAAAAATATCATTCAAACCACACTAATACCCCATACTGTAGCATTATGGGTAGTTTACGATGTATGTGTTCCAGGTGGTCTTTTCCCCCCAAGCAAACAATCCAACTTGGGAAGGTGAAGCCAAAGAAAATGATGCCTGCTAAACCATTTTCACCTTCAGTACATTGAAACCCGCCTAGTGATCGACTAATACACAGTTTTCAGATTTGCTGACTGCATGGCTGCCTGGCTTCTAGAATTCAGTGATGTCACTTCAAGACTTCTATAAGTATCAAAACACAAATAAAAATATGGTGAGGTTACAGAGCAATATGTCAACATATTTCAGTACCAGTCATGCCATGACAAATGCCAGTGAGGCCCAGGAATAACAGTGAGTGAGTGCAGGCAGAACAAATCTGTCAAAACAGAAAAAAAGAAAACTGATGAGTATGAAAACATTGATATGATCGGAATACAAATGACCTCATGCTCTTACAGATGTAATGCGTCTAGACAGACAGGTAGCTGTCTGCGATCAACAGCCAGCCTGTGTGACTGACACCAAATGGAGGCGAGACGGTACTGTAAATGAGGACAGTCAGTCAAATGGATGATGATGATTGATGATGATATTGATAAGTTCAAATGTGGTTCTGCGGGACGGCGCGGCAGCGGGTGGCTGTGGTCTTACCAGTGTGGAAACAGCAGAGGTGTACATTGGAGTGTGTCCAGTTGACATCAGCACTGGCTGCAAAACAACAGAAGGGAGAGGATGATTGTGTGGGGCAGGCGGATGGGAACAGGGGGAGAACAGCGGGTACCGCGGTCTTCATATAAAACTCTCTCCAGGAGAGGTTGACGAGGGCAGACAGACCGGGTCATTTTCAGCAACGCCTGTGTCACATTCACACACGATCACACCTGGTGATCCCAGTAGAGGTGCACCGACAGTTTTTCAGGACCAATATGAGTAAAAAGATCAGCCAATACAAGTACTGGTAGAATTATATAACAGTTATAGGAACAAGTAAATCAAATGCATTTTTTATAACATCATGCACTCTATAGCAATCCTCCAAAAAATATTAAAGATAATAATAAAATTGAAAAATGCTGCATAGCATGTGCTAGATCAGGGGTTCTCAAATTGCAGCCCGTGTGCCAACTGCGGCCCTTGGGAACGTAGGTGACATAATGGTTCTGTATTTGGTCGGATTTGAGATAGGTTTACTGTCTTTCAGAGGCTGTAGCAGGCTCAGTTTTAAAGCCAAAGTGAAGTATCTGGTATCATACTGTATGAAACTAGATGACCTAATGCAGGGGTCTACACACTTTTTTGAATGGGGGCCAGATTAAATAATGTGAAAATACCTGGGGGCCAGCTTCTTCTTGCATCATATGGGTTATTTAAAAAAAACATAAAATCATAATATATCATAATAATATATCATAAACATAAAAAACATAAAATCACATACAATTGTACTCCAAGGATTTTGTTTACCATCTGAATACATTAGTTCTGGCTATGTTGTTCCTACTTGGTGCTTGTCTACAAACTGCATGATAGTGCTCTCATCGTTAGGTGAATGGAAAAATGCTAATTGAACTTGCTTGATTAACCAATAATAGTATATTTTGAGGACAAGCTGAGGGCCACTTAAAATCGGTCCGCGGGCCGCAATTGGCCCCCAGGCCGGAGTTTGTACATGCTTGACCTAATGCATCCATTAGTAGCTACCAAACATGTCATGCTAGCTTGTTGGGAAGGGGGTTAATGGCCCGTTCCTTTATCGCAAACCAACTGGGATGTGGCGGTTGAATGACATCACATCCGTTTTGTTAGCGTTCCATTTGCAGAAAACTGGGAGCTTGGAAGTTCACTGTTGAATTGCGTCACATCCATTTAAACGAGTCAGATCTGGTCGCTAGCTGGGCTAGCCATCGTTAGCAATAACAGTTGATAACAAGGCATTTTGCGGCATTTGGGCATACAAACACTGCAGCAACATGTCCACACAGATAGTTAGACAGTACTATGTGTACAGCTGATTTAATGAGACAGAAACAAGACAGAAGTGCTAATAAACAGTATTTACTATGATTTCAAATACTGTTCATGCATTTTCAAAGGGGTCCTCTTTTTGACAACTAATTATTTTGTGTTTCGTTGTTCCTTGGGTGGCCCTCAATCCAAAGTTGGGTCCCTAAATTGGCCCTCAGTCATCAAAACTTTGAGAACCCGTGGGCTAGATGATATAGCTTCTCATTTTGTTTTACTAGTCAAGCACAGCTTATTATGATGATGGAGTCTCAAAAACAGCTTATTCAGGGTATGCTCCAAAATAAAAACTGCTTATTCAGGGTATGTTCCCAAATTAAAACAGCTGATTCAGGGTCTGTTCCCGAATAAAAACAGCATATTCAGGATATGTTCCCAAATATTAACAGCTGATTCAGGGTATATTCCCAAATAAAAACAGCTTATTCAGGATATGTTCCCAAATAAAAACAGCTGATTGAGGGTATGTTCCCCCCCCCCCAAAAAAAAACAGTGTGGTAGTAATGCCTGATCAAACAGAATGGCATTTCGCCTGCATAGCCAAGGCTCCTAAACAATACATGCAATGACTATGAATTTCACAAAGCAGCAGTTCAGCATTTGGAGCCTTTTCAGAAGACACTTTCCCTCCCACCATGAAAGTTTTATATTACAGCAAAGCACATCATTAAAGCGTCCATACTGGGACAGCTGCCGAACCAAGACCACACACTAAGGAGCTGGATTATTGCTGATCCTCATATTACGGATATTATCGTGCAGCTCTAGGTCCCAGTGCAAACACAGCCTGCTGTTATTGGCTATACAGTAGGTGGAGAGGTTTTGGAAAGGGGGAGAAAGGTACAGCAACATACATTTTTATATGTGTAGAGTGGACAATGATAAGGACAGGGATGGATGGGGACGCATAGGTGAGCAAAGAACAGAAGAGAAATTACAGCATTGCAGTGGAGAGAACTGGAAAAATAGGGATAGGTTCTGCAGAGAAGCTCTGTATAATGCACATCACACTGTCATGTGTAGGGGTACAAACAAATAAAGATATAAGATATAATAAAGGCATGTTGATGAGATCATCACGCCACTGTGCGAAGAACAGTTGAGGGGAAAAAGTGACCGAAAATAGTTGAGAAAACATTAACAATTATCAGTATCATCACCATCATCATCACCATCATCATCATCATCATCCTCAAAATCAATAATCTATCAGGTCGTTCAGCTGGTAAGTGGAGCCTGACAATACAATATGATCACTGACATGTGGCTGAGAATAGAGCTCAACAGTCATGTGACTTTTCGTGACGTCATTTGCCCCGGAAGTAAGTTCCGTATTCATTTTCTCCATAGACATTTTGATAAAACCTTATATAACGAGTTTTAAGGCTGGAACCAAGCCAATCCGTGACCTACTGAATCGTGAGTGACCATAAAACATTCGGTTTAAGCAAGAACAAAAAATCCCCCTCCCCCCGATGTTATTTTTGTTCTTGCTTAAACCAAATGTTTTAATAATAATAATAATAATAATAATAATAATAATAATAATAATAATAATAATAATAATAATAATAATAGTAATAATAATAGTTTTGGTGGGTAAAAAAAAAGAGGTTCCAAATAACCATGGATACAGTCCCATTTCGATACTGCACCTTAAATTTGCCAACATTCACCTGCCAGGCTAGGCCTGTGTTACAGTATTTTATTTGTATTTTTTCCACCACATGAGGAGAGGATGCAACAGCGCAAACATGTCACTTTGAACTAAGCGAGCAGGGATACTGGACTCAACTCTCCTCGAAGAGACAGTCCATAAATAATAGCGATATTCCAGAAATAGAAATAGGACCGATCAGGATTCTCAAAACATTGTGAATAGCATGCTCCCTTTCATAGTAGAAAAACAAATGATCCTTGGGTCTCTAACAGTGTTGTTGCGACATAATCATAGTATATAATTACATTATGTAATAGTGTATATTTTCACTCTCTCAAAACCTCCAGTCACATCGTTTAAAAAAGCTGTACCAACATTTTTGTGACAGCAGAGAGCTACTATGTGATTCTGTATTTTTATATGTTGTGCTGGATTGTGAGGTTATAGTGCAATGAACCTTAGGCGACGAGAGATGCATGCATACTAATCACATACTAATCACAACATGTAGTTTCATAGATATTCTCTAAATTAAATTAAATGCTGTAAGCAAGAAAACTAGCTTCTTATATAGATCTGAGATTTTTAGCTTTGTGCTGTCAATAATCTAGAAGCTTGTTTTGCATTTGCTATTGCTTTACATCGCATTGTTGGCTGTGTGACACATTCTGACATAGCACACAGTCTGCAGAGACAGTAAGCTAGCTAGAGAGAAGAGAAATATATGAGATCCTGCACCCCAGGTCTTATGGCCTTCTGTGGCATTTGTGACAGGTGAGTCTGCAAGAGTCTGCTCTCAGTGTGTAGTAGGAATAATGGGAAACTTACTACTGCTGCAGGCATCTCCTGTCAATGATATATATATTTTTCTTTCTTCTTTTTTGCAACCAAATTTTTATTACTGTCAATGATATCTGAAGTTGATGGACATTTTTGGGGGGAAGAAATCAACTTGGTTTCAGGTCTGAACTGATCAATATGGTGGGCTATTGCTATTAGTTTGACCAGTTTTCATAATTGTGTAGTGATGGGCCGGTCCATCATCAAACACAACTTTAGGGGGATGAACATCATAGACTGATCACATGAAACCAAGAAATCTACCTGGAAGGAAGGAACATTACACTATATGACACATGAGCATGGAAGCCAAACTGAAAATGTATTGCCACAGCATAGCAGTATTTCCTCTGATTTGCCTTTTCAGTTTTAAATGTGATATGTAATTTAGCTGTATCCATTCTTTATTTTGATGTAACCTCTTTGGTGGTAGGTAACAGGTGGATACAATAAAATCAATAATCGAGATAGCTCCTGGATACAACCCACATCATATTAAGGAGTCCTAAGTGTTCTACTTTTACATCCTTCATAAAATAAGTTGAGTAAGCTGTTTACCTGATCATAAGAAGCCCAAATAATAGGTAAGGTAAAGTAAAGGTAAAGTCCCACTGATTGTCACACAATGTGTGAAATTTGTTCTCCGCATTTGACCCATCCCCTGGGGGAGCGGGGAGCAGCAGCGTGCGCCGCGCTCGGGAATCACATGGTGATTTAACCCCCCAATTCCAACCCTTTGATGCTGGAGAGGTTCAGTTTTGTTATGTTAAATATGATTAACAGGGGGGATAAAGTACATGTCTGTAGTACAATTATGTTACTATACAGATGCTGACTTTTCACCTATAATGTAATTGGACATGCTTTGTTGTACTATGATGTCATACAGTAATGTTATTTACTGTATATGAACCATAGACTTTATAATAAAGATATGAACTAACGGACATATTGAGTTTGAGGGCCCTATCTTCGCAAAAGCGGTAATTTAGCGGTTAACGCCGCGCGCAATGCAAATTGGGGGTGTGCTTAAGCGCATGCCTGTTATAATTGTACTGGACATACAGTAGGTGTGCCACATGCCAAACAGGCGTTTCAGTGCTAAAATGTGGGGATAGATGGCATTATCCTATCGTCAGCAGCGCGCAATTACTTTGCGCTAAGAGCTTTGAAAAGCATCTCTTAGGCGCTAAAATTCTCGCTGCGCTTGACCACACCATAATCTCTGCGCTGCACACCGCAGAAACGTCATTACGCACGAACGTGCCACGCCAGGATATCAAATTCTGCTGCTAAACCAGCAGATTATTCGGTGAGGCAATCAACTATAATTCACGGAGAAACTTTTATCACATCGCAAGGAGGGGTTATGGTAAATTAATCATTGGCACCACAGCCGATCTGTCATTAAGCTCTCTCCATCTCTCTCTGTCCTCGGCACGAGTCGGCAGCTCAATGTTTCACAGAGTTTTAATTGAGTTCACTGTAAATCCTCCAATCTTTTCTTTTGTCTCCGCCGTTTACCCGCTGCAGACACGTTTCTATTGTCCCACCCCAGTCAACAAAATAACCCGAATTGCATCAAAACACAGATGTATTTAACAGGTAGGCTATATGATGTGATGGTGTCGTTATGAGATAGGGATAATATATACAGTCAATAGGCCTGATCTACACCTATCCAAATTACGCATGGGGAGAATTACAGCATCTCTCACGCAAACTGTATTACAGGGAATGCAAGACGGGAATCTGATTGATGTAAAGCCCAGGCATTGCCAGGCCACACCTGTGAATAATTCTGGTGGTTAACATCGCCCAAATCCCCTTTGTGCCGTGCATAAATGATTTGGCACGCCTCTAATCTGCGCTTGCGCCCGTTGTTGTGATGAGTTATGCTCCCCCGTGAGTAAGTCCAACAGGGAGGTAACTTAAAAACAGGGAGGTCACGTCTACTCAAACAATTATATCATTTTTAAACAGTTATGTTTCTGTATAAATCATTACAATATGCTCCCGTGAGGTGGGGATGCATTTAGCTGCTGCCGGGCGGGGGTGCAAAACTCGACATAACACCTGGACAAGTGTGCAAGCGCAAATAGGGGATATCGCCTGTACCAAGATAGGGCCTTGAATCTCTGACACCAAGGGCTTATGGGAAATGACTGAATGATGTAATATAATGGATGTGTAACCCTAGAAGGCACACATTACATTTGAAAGTCTTTGTTACACAGACTTAAATGACCTCATAATGGTGGATTTTAGGGAAGGAGCAAGTCCCCTCTCTGGTGGGGCCAAGAAAGGTCAACATCACACATTATTCTACCCTTTCTCAAGAAAACCACCATTCTATTCTTACACAGTTTTACTGGACATTTATTGAGAGTATTTCATCATGACTGTGCCATCTGCTAGTTTGGTACTGTAATGTAAGACACTTAAACAGTGACAAGCACTGAGTGGAGAACTGCTTGCCAGCACTAGTAAGACTTACTGTATCATCCCCAAGAAAGTGTATGATGGTTTACAATACATTAAAACAAAGAACCATGGGCCATATCTTATACCAAGTGCAAGTGCAAGTGCAAGTGCAAGGGCAAATCATTGCTAGTCTCACTCAAAATTGCTAGTCTCCCTTTTTTCTTTTAATGACCACTGGGTCGCTGAAACACGTCTTTGATGTACTGACCCAGTGGTCATTAAAATAAAAAAGGGAGATGATTTTGAGAGCTAGAAACTAGCACTTGCACTTGGGCGTAATATGTAAATTCAAATAGGGCATCTGAATGTCAACTCCCCAACTCCTCCAGCTCCCCTGGCTGTAATATCCCCAAACACAGCTCTAAGATTAGATCCCGCTCTCTATTTCTTTTTTTAAATTTCATAGCCATGAGTCAATAGCTCAGTGACGGATGTTGGCAGAGAGAACAGGTCACACAAGATTGACACAAGCCCGTTTTCTGCTGTCAACTTCTCAGCCATCCACAGTGGTTGGAGGATTCAGGATCTGACAGACACAACCAAATAAACTGCCATGGCTGGAGTGAGCTTCTCAGTGTTGCTCTTCAGCTGCTAGCTGCAGTGCCACCTGCTGTATTTAGCTGACAAGAGCTATGATATCAAGAGATAAGCAGAGCTGGAGGCCAAATTGTCAACAAAGTTCCAAATCAAAGGCTACGTCAGATGGGTTGACTTTCAAGATAAGAGCTGTACTCATCATAACCTTTCCATAATGTTAGCTTTAGCAGTCATGTTGTTTATGTTACGTATCTCCAAATTATCTATGGGTATGGTTCACCTGTGTTGCACATACAGTACATGTTGTGTTGATGCTTGGGTCTACAGTGCATGAGCACTAGTTGTGTGCGCTGAAATGTCTAATGACATGTTGGTAGGAAGCACATATGATCCCGGAAACGGAAATGTCTAATGAAGTGATGTCTTAGACTAATTTCAATAATGAAGACTACCTCTGCAGCCAATGCCCAGTCCAGGTTATATCAGCCCATACATTGCTATGCACGCCCCTTTCATTCATGCCTCTCTCCCCTCTGCAGCCAATGCCCAGTCCAGTTTATATCAGCCCATACATTGCTATGCACGCCCCTTTCATTCATGCCTCTCTCCCCTCTGCAGCCAATGCCCAGTCCAGGTTATATCAGCCCATACATTGCTATGCACGCCCCTTTCATTCATGCCTCTCTCCCCTCTGCAGCCAATGCCCAGTCCAGTTTATATCAGCCCATACATTGCTATGCACGCCCCTTTCATTCATGCCTCTCTCCCCTCTGCAGCCAATGCCCAGTCCAGGTTATATCAGTCCATACATTGCTATGCACACCCCTTTCATTCATGCCTCTCTCCCCTCTGCAGCCAATGCCCAGTCCAGTTTATATCAGCCCATACATTGCTATGCACGCCCCTTTCATTCATGCCTCTCTCCCCTCTGCAGCCAATGCCCAGTCCAGGTTATATCAGTCCATACATTGCTATGCACGCCCCTTTCATTCATGCCTCTCTCCCCTCTGCAGCCAATGCCCAGTCCAGGTTATATCACCCCATACATTGCTATGCACGCCCCTTTCATTCATGCCTCTCTCCCCTCTGCAGCCAATGCCCAGTTCAGGTTATATCACCCCATACATTGCTATGCACACCCCCTTTCATTCATGCCTCCCTCCCCGTCCATTCACAGTCTCCCACGCTTCCCCTCTCTGGCAATAGCAATCAGCTCAAGCTATTCCTTTCCCTTACTTTTCCAATATCTAGTCAGCTCAAGCGATTTCCTTTCCCTCGCTTTTCTACTAAGCCAATCATCTAACCCAGGGATGTCAGAGATACGGCCGGCGGGCCGGATCCGGCCCGTGGGCAGGTTTCATCCGGCCCGCGAGATGTTTTGGAATATAAATATATATATATATATATATATATATATATATATATATATATATTATTATTATTATTATTCAATTCGCACCCCATTATCATGAACTACGTGTGGCTAATAAGCAAGCTAAGTGTTCATTCATAAGTTAATTAACCTGCACTACAAGGAAGTATGTCAGTAGGTCATCAGGTGTAAACAAAGCCGCCATGATGCCACGCTGGAATTGAATCGCGCATTCAGCTACCTACCAAAAAACAAAAGAATCAACAAGATCAGGCGCGGACTGCATAATCGGGCACGTCGGGCAAATGCCCGGTGGCCTGGCCTGCAAAAAAAAAAAAAAAAAAAAAATTGTGCCCGCAGTCAGGCCATTGAACAGCAGGCCAGGCGCCGCCTACTGGTTTACTAGTGGTTTTATTACTTTATTCAGGGTTAAAGTGGGTGCATCTCGTGTAAAATTGGACTTGGCCCAAATTGGGCTTCAAACGGCCCAAATTGGGCTTTAAACGACCCAAATTGGGCTTCAAACGGCCCAAATCTGGCTTCAAACGGCCCAAATTGAGCTTTAAACGGCCCAAATTTTCCGGACGCCAGCACGCGCGTCGGCCCGTATCGGCCTGGCCTGCTTGGTATCTCATGCCCGGCCTGAATTATGATCCCAGTCCGCCCCTGAACAAGATGCTGTCGAAAAAGAGAAAGGTTGACACGGAATGCAGGCAGTTTCAAGAGAAATGAGAGCAGTATTTCTTTTGTGAAGTAAATGGGTAAATGAGTCGAATTGATTTTAGTAAAAAAAAAAATCCGGCCCCCATGAGGTCTCAGTTGAACAAATCCGGCCCGGTGGAGTATATCAGAGTCCATGTTTTTTACTATGATGTTACTCACCTATGTGCTATCACCCTCAGTTGCTGATCATCATCGCTGAAGCAGTTGTTTCGCCCCGCCTCCTCCCCTGTCCACCACCAACGTCATGACTCCTGAAGAATTCCCTTTGGGGGATTCTCTATCCTATACATCACTGCCGTCCTCCTCACATCTCAGGAGGAGCGTCATCATATCATTGTTTATTTTATCATTCAAGTTTATTTGAACCTTCTTACTAGTCTCTCATTATTGAAATGTTGGTAGGAAGTCCATATGATGCCGGAAACTGCACCCTCATCCGATAGCCAAACACCCTCTCAGCACCTGCAGCTGATGCTGAACAGACTCCGTAAGGTTTTAAAAGACACTATAGCTAAATCAGTGGAGCACAATGATCGACTATATTCTCACTGTTCATCAACATGAGTATTTTAATGGACACATCCCCTCCAAGCCCCTCCCATCTGGGAGTCAGCGCTGCACTTCCCCCTTCAAAGCAAATAAATAGAAAAACTCTTAAGTCCCTAAAGCCAATAAGGATGTTAAACAACATGAGTGGGCATATTACATTATCATATTAAGTGGGTATATTATAGCTTACACCTGCTTACATTTGTAGCACCAGTATGCATTCACTGATGCACTAAAGGCAAAGTGACTGTTCTCATGTTGCTACTGATGTCAGCTGTATCTTCTGACTATGTGACCATTAGCCCTTGTTAAGTCTGTGTCTCTGTCCTGCGTGACACAGAGCTCTCAGCTCTCATGCAGCGTTGCCTCTGCCTCACTCCATTATATTTAGCAGATTTGGTGTCTAAGGTATAATATACTGTATACAGTATTGTAAGTAACCAGTTTAATTTGGCACTTTTACACCTTACATTAGCATTCATCTAGTATCCACAATGTTTTGAATTACTCTTTTCCTTACAAAATGTAAATGTACATTGCCAGCCTCAAAGCTTTCTCTCATAGTTGATGCAAAATTCATTGTGTGTTGCAAGAAGAATTTCGAAGGCACTTCTTTCAAAACAAGGACATACTGCAGGCATCAGCTGCTCCTCCTAATTTCAATGCTATTCCGCTTGAGCGAGATAACAGCCTGCCATATGTGTAAATTAGGCTATTTGTTACTACTCTTGTTTTTATTCTACTAAACTATTTATATGAGCATTTACTTTCCGCTTGCATAGTTGCTGTGTGTGAACTGGAAACACGACTGCATTTACGCTTTTTAATCAATTTGGCCAAATGCATCTCTGACAGACCTCCTGAGTGGTTTAGGTCATCATATTGTTATCAGTGCTCAGTGCATCTTGTGTGTATTTACACCTGGGTGTTCATGCTGTTAAGCTCCATTCTGATACAGTCAAATCCAAATGCCCAAGATGCATGTTAATGCTGGGTGAAAAGCTAGTCTGAGACTTAAAGGTGCTAAAGGGTTTGCTATCTTGGAACTATCTTCCAAGGAAATGATGAAATGACTGACTGAAAATCTCTATATTTTACACATAACAATAATAGAGTTATAATGGATAATGTGTTGTAATGAACCATTAGAGTATGAGTTATTAGAAGCTCTTATAACACACTTTTAGAGCATGTTACGTCTCCTAATGAAGCAAAAAAGAAACCAGCCAATCATGGCTGTAAATTGGTCATGGAAGTATGGAATTCAGACCTATTATATGTGTGAATAGCATAGCAACCTGGTAATGCATTATACATAATTCCAAACATCCCTATAATGCCTTATAAAGATGTGTTTTACTTCGGTTCGAACTTCGGAATCTCACACTATGCCAAGCTGCTCCCTGCAGCGCACCTACTGGAAAATGTCTATTTTCTCAAAATTGACCTCTATAAAACCATCCATTGCGCTTGAAGGCGTCATGGCATCTGGCCTATGGCCATATTGCCCAGATCCTCACTCTACTCTTTTCCAGCAACGGTTAGCTCTTAGCCAGTAGTGGATACCCGTCCCCTTGTGTTCCAACAACCGTAACGGGAGTGGCGGACGAGGACTGCGGAACATTGTGTCGACCCGGCCCTCTTCGCCTAGCCTGGGTAAACCCATCCCCCACGTGACCTGCTCTCAGACCTGTTCTCAGTCACTATGGTCTGGATTCCCACCATTGTTAAACGATTTCCTGCGGTTGTTGCCCCCCCCCCGATAGACCGCTCCATTACGCAACCATCATCCAACCAGTTTAGTGCACAGAGCACATGCGCAGTGCAGCAGATGGCGTCATCACTCTGCGACCTTTGTTGTTAGCGCACTTTTCATTTCAGTACTGCTAACACGCAAATGGTTACAACCAGCTACAACCAACCAAGCCCCCCTCCGCCCGAAATGTAAACAGACTCAGAGCTGGCCTACGGATCGATGTGTGATTTCCAGGTAAGAATATGTTATTCACAGGTATATGCCACACTATATATTATCTCAGAAACTAGCGTAATTGTGTTTGGTAAGAAAGACATTCGATAAATGACTGACTTTTCCTCATCGGCTGTGTGGGGGTTAGCTAGATTACGGGAGCATTTAACGATCTAATGAATTCTAGAAAAACATGTCAGAAGCTAGCTAACGTTAGCCACGTGTAACATACAGTAACTGCTACGTTTGATATTATTAGAGCTTCCAAGAAGAGAGAACATCGCCTCTGCCAATGACTCCTGTGACGGTGGTCAGGGAATGAACAGGACAACTGACCCAAACCTCGATCCCTGCTGCAGATGGCCGCAGATCTGGAGAGATATTTGTGGCTGTGAAGAACAGTCATCATCTATACAGTTATCAGGGACACGCTGTCTTATCTGCATAAATCATATTGAATAGTACCAGACAAAACCTTCAAAACAAATCAAGCTCATGCAGGGTGTCGGGCAGCAGCAGTGCATCGCGCACCCCTCTGGAGCTCGCAGAGCTCCAGGCTGCCTCCGGGGCTCGACTCTGCTGCAGCCCGAGGTCGGGTGCAGGGTGTCGGGCACCGGCAGCAGTGCATCGCGCACCCCCTCTGGAGCTCACAGAGCTCCAGGCTGCCTCCGGGGCTCGACTCTGCTGCAGCCCGGAAATGATCGTGGACTTAATGTTAATCCAAAACGGCCACACTCATAACGGTAAGGTGTGTTTGACCTAGCTAGAAATAACGTTAATGCACTCGCATTTCAGCGTGGTTACAGATGTAGCTGACGCTAGCTAGCTACAGTAGATTTGTGGAGGCTATAGCGTTAACGTGAATGTCATGATAGTGAGCGTAGTGTTATACTGTATATTATACATAATCCAGATCATATTCCAGATGCAACCTAGCTAGATGTTAAGCTCCACACTGCTGTATGAGTACAATCAAATCTATCAAGCCTTGATATCATATTCCAACGTGAATTCAGCTGAGGGGTTCGCTCCAGAACGAGACTGTTGCATTCAATATTTGTACACGTGTTTCTGACTTGGATTGATTAATCAAAATTTTCAAAATCTTTACTACTGTACTGTCCATTAATAATGACATCAGGTGACAAGCTGAAATGTCAATTCGTATAGCAAATCTAGGTAAATTTCAGACTTTAACGTAGTGTCTTGTCTGAAGTGAATACAAGTGACCTATATTTTTCAATCCTGTCTTTGAATAAAATACATTGTGTTATACTTGAAAACCATGTCTTTGCTCCCTTTGTGTTCACAATTACAACAAATCTGTATGGTTTATCTGTTGGCATTAAACCGTGGTATTTCCTTGGGTGATATTCCATATTTGTCATTAAACCTAGCTGTTCACATCTGCATTTTATACAAATTGGGCTAAATTTGCAATGATGAATCAAAGCCACGTGAGATATTAAGTAGCCTACTTTTATTAAAAAACAAAATAAAATGCAAAGAGAGGTTTCCTTCTCTAACTATTGGTGCGTTCACAAAATATTTACACAATGAGATTTTTTTATAAATAATAATCAATAACGTGGATAATGATGACATCTGCAGCTGCTGGACGAGAGACAGAAGAAACTACGAACGAAGATTGGAGCAGAGGACATGACTACAGAGAAACTTAACCGACCAGCACTCTGCTTCAATCAATGAATGCTTATAAATAAACCATACACATGAGAATTACCGTTAACGTTACAGCATTTAATAACATAAATATGGTGATATCTGGTGGTCTGAAATTACTCTCTATCTACAGTAGGGTAACTGGCTCCTATTGTGTCTTATTATTGTAACGTTTGAATCAGCGTTTCATAACTATAATAGCCTAATGTTACTGTAGCCTGGATGACGTTATAATGCTACCCAGCCTTCCAGCGTTTATCTTCCATAATGCATTAAATCATAATCACAATGCGAAGACATTAGCTGATCACCACAGAGCTGCACAGACAAGTTTATCAGATAATTTCGCCGTAAAATGTGTCCAGGTGATCAGCTCTGAAGCCCCGGCTTGTATGGTCCGCTAAAATCCGATTTCGATATAGGTGTTATTTTGATCAATATTGTATAGCTGGCTAGACAGAGGAGTTTATCTGGAATCAGTGTGACAAGATCCCTGCTGCTAGCTTGTCTGCCTTTCTGTGTCAGAGTATCTAGCTACATTATCTGCATTACATGCTACACCATGCAAATATATTTCGATATAATTCAAACAATTAGCCCACTGTACTACTGGACTGTGTATTGCTGTGAATAAGTTAGATTTGATTGTGTAAAGTGTTACATGTTATATTTTTAACTGAGCTTGGCAGAATTACCTCAACACAATTGTGTTGTGTATCAGCTTTAAATATCCAATATATACAGCATTAAACAAACGACCAGCAGCATTCAAATGTGCAAAAACGTTATATTTATTGAAATGTGGTGATCTCATGTCACATTACATAATGTTATGCCCAAATGGTCTACTGCCCAGAAGCGTCACTTTACATGTTTGGTAGGGAATTATTTTAATTATGTTAAACCAGCGTTTATCTTCCATAATGCATTAAATCATAATCACAATGCTATGAAGACATTAGCTGATCACCACAGAGCAGCACAGACAAGTTTATCAGATAATTTCGCCATAAAATGTGTCCAGGTGATCAGCTCTGAAGCCCTGGCTTGTATGGTCCGCTAAAATCCGATTTCGATAACGCTAGGTGTTATTTTGATCAACAGACCTCAACCTCAACAGCTGTTTTCACTTGAATTTCCTCACGTAGTTGCATAGCCATATAGCTAGCCAGCTAGTAGCTAGCTCGGGAGCTATGCTTTAGAGAGGCCAAATGCTAACGGCTAGGTAGTGCTAAGCCGCTGCAGCTGTTACACGTCATTGACAAAGACGCACTCTCTGATTGGCCGATCACGGCAGGACTGATGTTGGCAGTCACGCCGTCACTCATTGGCTGCGGGTCTGCGTGGGTCTTTCAATCGCCCCAGAAATCGATTTGAATGGCCCGTTCGCTAGACGATAGTGACTGGGAACTGAGAGAGCAGGTCACGTGGTGGCTGGGTTTACCTAGGCTACTCTTCGCCAGGAACAGCGGGACCTACTACGAAAGCTACAAGTTTTTCTCTCGTTGTTTAACTGTCACCTCGGCAGTCTCTCTCTTGCTAGTGAGCCTTGTGGCTAGGTTATAGCTAGTTGAGTTACGCTAGCCTGAGCTAACTTGCTTTCCCCCCGGTTGTGTCGTTAGCTGTTAGCTATCTTAGCGACTTGCCTGCTTAGCGCTAGCTTGTACTGTTACTCTGCACCATAGTTTGTTAGCTTGCTTCGCTAGGCCCTATTGTTAGCCGGTTCGTTCACGGCTTTTCTTTTCTTCGTCCTTGCTAGTCAGGCTGTGTCCACGGACCAGCCTTGCCCAGCTATGGACACGAACGTATTGTTCCGTTAGTGCAGCCGATGCCGTGCTGAGATGGCTACGGACGACTCGCACGACCTGTGCATGTTTTGTCTGGGACCGGAGCATGCCGAGCGTGCTTTGGCGGACCCACACTTCTGTCGCAAGTGTAGCGGCGCTACACTTGCCGTCATGAGGCATGCGCTACAGTAGCGCATGCCTCATGACGGCACTCCTCATGCCCTTCCAGATGGAAGTTGGCGGCCTGGTCCCTGAACAGGAGCGCCTGTTAGCTCAGGGTTTGCCCATGAGCGTGGTGCACACCATCCAGAGCGCTAGGGCCACGTCCACGTGCTCTCAGTACGCTTACAAGTGGAGAGTCTTCTCCCACTGGTGCGCGGATCGTAACGAGGATCCAGTGTGTTGTGGTGTTCAGCCCATCCTCTGTTTCCTGCAGAGCCTGTATGATGTGGGTCAGTCCCCTCAGTCCCTTAAGGTCTATGTGGCTGCCATATCGGCCTGTCACATGGAGATCGAAGGGAAACCGGTGGGGAGCCTCCTCCTGGTCTCCCGCTTTATGAAAGGGGAGCACAGGCTGCGACCACGGGTGCGTAATGTCTTCCCTAAATGGGAACGGTGTTGGAGGGTCTCTCGGGTCCCCCGTTCGAGCCCTTGGAAACTGTGGACCTGGAGTTCCTGTCCTTGAAGACTGCACTGCTGTTAGCCTTGTCTTCAGGCAAAAGGGTTGGCGACTTGATTGCCCTGTCGGTCCAGCAGTCTTGCTTGGTATTTGCTGGAGGGTTAGTGGAGGCCGGGTTACTGTCCCTAGAATCAAATCAAATCATGGGAAGGCCGCATTTACCCACTATGCTTCTGCTAGCTGGAACAAATTGCCTGAAAACCTCAGATCTGCCCCAACCTTACTTACTTTTAAAAATAGACTAAAGACTTTTATGTTTACCGTCGCTTTTAACTGCTGACAGCTATTTCTCAATCACTATCATATGTGTGTCTAGTCATGTTTCTTATATAGTCTATTCCTCTATAAGTTTTTAGCTCTTTTTGCAACTGCTGCGCCTGTTGCTTAATGCACTTTTTATACCCTTTTTTTAATTTTTTAAAGTTTTGTTGTGATGCTTTTAAATGTCCATTTTATTCTATAGATAAATTGATTTATTCTACTATGCAGGGACGGAGTATAAAGCTGTGTTCACACCAAGATATTTATTTTTCGCTCTGTCGCTTGATTCAACCCTTTGGAATCGCTCTGTCGCTCTGTTTAAATCGCTCATCAACAGGCACACGATTTGACGGACATGTGGGGGCTATAACGTTACGCAATGTCATGATATTTGTCCACTACGAGCCACCGTCATTGTTTACAAGCTAAAGCCTATCAGCGTGCTCCTAATGCGAGCTCCATACCGGTAGGACAGACTTCACTTCATGTCAGCTGTCAGCCTGTCAATCAGCTGTCAATGCGGTTTGTTGCCACACAATAAACCAGCAGTTTGTTCCAAGCCAGTGTGATCCTTGACTCGCTCTCACACGGCAGCCAATCAGCGTTGAACAGCGAGCGACTGATGCCAGCGTATTTTCGCTCGAGTTGGGATATTTCATCTGGGGCGACGAGCGAATTTTCTCCCTATCGCTCTGTCTCTGCCGCTCGGACGCCCAGCGATTTTTCTCCCAGGCGAATTCAAGATTCAAGATTCAAGATTCAAGAATATATATACGCTCAATCGCTCGTTTGCATTGACTTTGTATGTAAACTCGACGCCAGCGAAAAACTTTAATAGGTCGGTGTGAACGCAGCTTAAGTGTGCAGGGATGCAGTGTAAGTGTGCAGTGTGCAGGGATGCAGTGTAAGTGAGCAGGGATGCAGTGTAAGTGTGAAGTGAGCAGGAATAGAGTGTAAGTGAGCAGGGATGCAGTGTAAGTGTGCAACCCAATGAGTCCTCTATAAGTTCTTAGCTCTTTTTGCAACTGCTGCGCCTGTTGCTTAATGCACTTTTTATAAAGTTTTGTTGTGATGCTTTTAAATGTCCATGTTATTCTCTTCTTCTATTGTTTTATTTTCCTGTCAACCATTTTATGTGAAGCACTTTGAATTGCCTCTGTGTATGAAATGTGCTATACAAATAAACTTGACTTGACTTGACTTGACTTGACTTGACTTACGCTTCGGCCTAACCCTGCCTACTAGCCTAAAAATATCAACGCCAGCTTCAGATCTATGGTCGTGAACCTGGCTGCCTTTTGTCCCCCTCCTTTCAGCTCGGAGGAGGAGCGAAGCTTGAACACGCTTTGCCCGGTGCGTGCGATCCTGGCCTACGTGGACAGGACACGCACGCTGCGCACCTGTAACCAGCTACTGGTTTGCTTTGGGCCGAACGTCCCTGGGTGGGGCACTGTCCAAGGAGCGCTTGTCGCACTGGATAGTGGAGGCCATTGCTTTGGCCTACTCTGCCGTGGGGGAGGCTTCCCCGGAGGGTATTTAGGCCCACTCCAAGCGAGGTGTCGTGACATCCTGGCCGCTGTTGCGTGGTGTGTCAGTGGAAGACATGTGTGCGGCTGCCTCATGGTCTACCCACCACACTTTTCTTAGGTTCTATAGCCTTGATGTGGCCAGCACGCTCTTTGTGCATGCTGTGTTGTCAGCCGCCAGGCGGTAGTTCCTTAAGTCACTCTTATGCCTACGGTTGCCATGGGTGAGGCCATGTGCTCCGTTGCCAGCCTCGGGTCTCAGGGTCGCACGAGGTGCTTCCTTGCAGGGAGGTTGGTTGGATAGATGGCATAGTGTGAGATTCCGAAGTTCGAAACGAAGTAAAACTTTGTGGTTGTCCTACAAACCAGAGTGAGAACGAGGAATCTCACACATCTAGCCTTGCTGCTTTCTTCGGACTAGCGGGTTGCTGGACGTTTTGAGTGAGGATCTTGGCAATATGGTGTGGATGTGACATGGTGGTCACGGGCGGAGCTGGTGGCCGCGCCATAGGCCAGCTGCCATGATGCCTGCAGGCGCAATGGATGATTTTATAGGGGTCAATTTTGAGAAAATAGACATTTTCCAGTAGGTGCGCTGCAGGGAGCAGCTTGGCATAGTGTGAGATTCCTCGTTCTCACTCACAAAACCTGGGTTGTAGGACAACCCCAATGTTAAAAAGTAGTCTCCCACCTTTACAAACACAATCAAGTCAATGATCAATGATCTTTAGAGCTGCTGTTTTGATTTCTATTTGGAAATCTTGGAATTTGTCTGATGGACTCAAAAGCAGGAATAGTAGCAGGAATAATGATCTGCTGATAGAGAGTGGCTCACACTGACTAGTGCTACTGGTCATTATCTCAGTTCATTTGACTGTGGGGTCACCAGGTAAAACCCAAACAGCACTCACAATATGTTGAGCTTCATGCCATAAACATAGGTTTTCTGCTGGTTGATGAATGACATTGTCTGACATATTGCAATGTGTAATTGCTTTAAAGAGGATAATATGTGTGTTCGTCACAGTAACACCCATAGACTGTATAAAAGAGATGGAGGGAGTGAGTGTGATGTGACCCAGTGGTGTGGGGACTTCTGTTTTGAAGTCTGCAGGTTGGCGTTTGGCCTCTGCCATCTTGGCTTTCGCACAGTTCGTGCGAGACCAGGGGTTTCCTACAGAGCCGTAGGTCCGCCTGCTATTGGTCTGTGATCGGTGAGCTGTGCGATCACTGGACAGGCAACCTGCCATTCACGCCCAAAACAAAGTCTGCTTTATTGTCTATTTTACTCTGAACGGGTGTGTTATATTACCCCCCCCCCCCCCCCCCGTACAGAAAGGTGAAATTCGCTATACAAACCAAAACCAAAGGCTGTAACTGTCACAGGGATACCCGTGCCTATAGAGCTGAACAGTCATGTGATGTCTCCTGCCCCGGAAGAGAGTTCTCCATTCATTTTCTCAGAGTTTTAAGGCTGTAACCAAGCCAACCAGCGACCTACTGAATCGTGAGTGACCATAAAACATTTCACTTAGAGCAAAAACAAAAAATAAAGACAAGAAAAATCAAAAATGTGATTCCCCGCCAGTTTTTATGCTTTGTTTCTGCTGGCCTGATAGCTAGGGCCCAAGCCTACAGTAGGTTAAGGTTCCAGTTCAGTTCTGCTGTCTTTATTTCCGGTACTTATTGTTGAGTAATTTTGCCTTTTGCTTTGAACACATTTTTTAGTATTTTCCATTTTGGGATTTTTGTTGCAATGCCATGCAGTTTATCCACAATAAAACATCTGTGGTGAACTTGAAGTCTGCCTCAGCCTGTGCCTTCCTCTTCTCCTGCTTGCCATCCTAACAGTAACTATGTTTATTCCTGCTGTAAAGTCGGGCATTTTAACATGGGGTGAATGGGGGACTCACTCAATTTTGCAGACAGCCTCAAGTGGCCATTTGAGGAACTGCAGTTTTTAGTACTTCTGCATTGGGGTCAATGCGACCAAGAAAGCCTGCCCCCTCGGTAACACCATAACAGGTACATGCCTAAATGCTGACGGCTGTGTGTGTGTATTGTGCATACTAATTGTGTGAAGTATTGATCAGCGATGTGTATGTGTATGTGTGTGCGTGTGTGTTCTACCTTGACGGGAGAGATGTGTGTGTGTGGTGTGTGGTGTATGTGTGTGCGTGTGTGTTCTACCTTGACGGGAGAGATGTGTGTGTGTGGTGTATAGCCATGTAGGGCCTCCATGGCAGCAAGGTTCTTGTCACTCATATGAAGCATCTCAGCACTTTTTCCTGGAGCCAGATGGGCTGGACTGTGCTCCAAGGGGGGCGTCTCCTCATCCTGGTACCTGTACTTCTACACACACACACACACACACACACACACACACACACACACACACACACACACACACACACACACACACACACACACACACACACACACACACACACACAGGGGGGGTTACTCCTAATAGGTCTCATGTAACACATATCGACTGAATCAATGCATTTTCCCGGAGACAAAGAAACCTCATGGTATCTGGGGTTGATGATAATGTTTAAATCACAAACAGAATCTACTGTCAGCTTATATTTTAGCCTTTCATGGTTGGTTTCCCTCCTTTCAAGACACACTGGTGCAAATGATAAACCCCCTTCCCCCAAGGACACAGTGCAGCATTTTGATTACAGAGTGAGCATTATCTAAATATGGAGGATGGGAGGCTATATGCGCATGCATCTTGCAAATCGCATAACATGTGTGACGCCTACAAGCGCAATGCAAACATAATGTAGAAGAAACCCAGGCCTTCAAAATGAGGCCATTGTGTGTTGAGCAAAGCGCTCATCCTCCACAACCACATGGAGCGAGCAGAGCCGTGATTCATAGCAGCTCCACAGTAGCAGAACATGTCAGCCTCCTGCCTATATCCCTATCCCCTACCGATAGCCCACACCCGGGCAGCCTGCCAGGCTAGCAGCCCACTGTGTTAGCCACACATGCTAGGTTTACATACTAGGCTTGATTCCAACACAAACACATCAGAAGGTGGGCAGTGTCAGGGTGGAGATCTGCCACACACTGTCCTGGGGGTTGGCGCCATCGACAGTAAATGTTAGCGCCTGTGTTTTTTGCAATAAACCCACAGCTCCAGATTGCCCCCCCCCCCCCTTCCTTCTCCCCAGGCTGGCAATATGCTCTGCTGCACACACACTCACACTATGCACACACACACTATGCTCTGCTGCACTGCAGATGTTTGTGAAAACACAGAGATTTGGGGGGATCATCTGAATGTTGGCTATGGCCTGATGGCCAGCCCCGCCACTCTCCTCTCTTCTTTCTGGAGGCAGACGGAGAGGGAGGTGCATCACTGAGCCCCGTCTCACATAGGCTGCCTAGCAACCAGAGCAGAGCAGAGATTGCAGTGCCACAGTTGGGGCTGCCAGCATCGGTGCTGGATCACATTACACTGAGACAGCAAGAAAGAGAAAGCAAGACAGAGATAGAGGAGAAAGTGAGGGGGAGGGGGAAAACAATGAACAATACAATGTGAGAGTCAACAAAGACAGCAGAAAACAACAGCACAGGAGGGGTGGAGGAGAGAGAGAAAAAGTAATAGTTCTTGATAACCTTCAATAATAACAGGTTGATAAGCAGAAACAATTGTTTTTTTTTACTTCATTAACCACTGCCAGTGCTACACTAAACATTGCAATTGTAACATAGTATATGTAATTGAATTTAAGATACTGGGGGCTGCTTTATGATAAATTATAATTTGATTGAGTCTAGCCCAATACATAATTCACAACAACTGCTGGTTAGTGAGCTATTCTCAATCCCACTTACATCAGTAAACTCAACAAAGCAATAAGATAATCAATAACAAAACTAAAAATTAACAAACTCCAAGCAGAATGATTCATGAATTACATGAATAACAGCCAAGTAGACTTAGGGTAGGATCTCAGGTCTATTTTCTCCATCAAGTAGGCCTAAATCACATGATTGTTGTCCAGCATAGCACAATCAAATCAGGAGACAATAACGTTGCTACACTGTCTATCTATCATCAGTATCAGTGTTGATACACTGTCTATCTATCATCAGTATCAGTGGTTTACACTGTCTATCTAACATCAGTATCAGTGTTGATACACTGTCTATCCAACATCAGTATCAGTGTTGATACACTGTCTATCCAACATCAGTATCAGTGTTGATACACTGTCTATCTAACATCAGTATCAGTGTTGATACACTGTCTATCTAACATCAGTATCAGTGTTGATACACTGTCTATCTAACATCAGTATCAGTGTTGATACACTGTCTATCTAACATCAGTATCAGTGTTGATACACTGTCTATCTATCATCAGTATCAGTGGTTTACACTGTCTATCTAACATCAGTATCAGTGGTTTACACTGTCTATCTAACATCAGTATCAGTGTTGATACACTATCTATCATCAGTATCAGTGGTTTACACTCTCTATCTAACATCAGTATCAGTGTTGATACACTGTCTATCTAACATCAGTATCAGTGGTTTACTGGTTTACACTGTCTATCTAACATCAGTATCAGTGTTGATACACTGTATATCTAACATCACTATCAGTGTTGATACACTGTCTATCTAACATCAGTATCAGTGTTGATACACTGTCTATCTAACATCAGTATCAGTGGTTTACACTGTCTATCTAACATCAGTATCAGTGGTTTACACTGTCTATCTAACATCAGTATCAGTGGTTTACACTGTCTACCTAACATCAGTATAAGTGGTTTACACTGTCTATCTAACATCAGTATAAGTGGTTTACACTGTCTATCTAACATCAGTATCAGTGGTTTACACTGTCTATCTAACATCAGTATAAGTGGTTTACACTGTCTATCTAACATCAGTATCAGTGGTTTACTGGTTTACACTGTCTATCTAACATCAGTATCAGTGTTGATACACTGTATATCTAACATCAGTATCAGTGTTGATACACTGTCTATCTAACATCAGTATCAGTGGTTTACACTGTCTATCTAACATCAGTATCAGTGGTTTACACTGTCTATCTAACATCAGTATCAGTGGTTTACACTGTCTATCTAACATCAGTATAAGTGGTTTACACTGTCTATCTAACATCAGTATCAGTGGTTTACACTGTCTATCCAACATCAGTATCAGTGTTGCTACACTGTCTATCTAACATCAGTATCAGTGTTGATACACTGTCTATCTAACATCAGTATCAGTGGTTTACACTGTCTATCTAACATCAGTATCAGTGGTTTACACTGTTTATCTAACATCAGTATCAGTGGTTTACACTATCTAACATCAGTATCAGTGGTTTACACTGTCTATCTAACATCAGTATCAGTGGTTTACACTGTCTATCTAACACCAGTATCAGTGGTTTACACTGTCTATCTATCAGTATCAGTGTTGCTACAATGTCTATCTAACATCAGTATAAGTGGCTTCCAATCCTGGTCCTCATAGCTGATATTAGTCATAATATGGCTGTGCAAGGTACACAAATGTTCATGCCGACAGCACTTCACACAAGTTCCCCAATATCACTGTGATTCACTCAACATCAAATACTGTGTGAATTGTTATATCTAATTTTATGAAAGGAAAATATTATACTGTAAAACTATTTTACAACACAGCAGTGGAAACAAGACAGGCGTCTTGGTGTTTGGAAGTGGTACATTTGCTCAATCTGGGAAACCCACAAAGTATTTAAGCTAGAACACATGCAAACATCAGCAGCACCTGTCAAGTGACAACTGATGGGCAAGCAAGTTGCCAGTTACCTATAAGGACTGCCTTAAAGGCTACTGCAAGTCAGCAGTGAGCAAATCATAATACAATGTCACTCTAGAAATCATGAATTAACAGCTCTCACTTTAATCTCATCTTTGGCAACTGGCCATTGAATAAACATGACACACCTCAATGCATGAATCCCTCATTGAAACTCTTTCTACAAGGGCTGTGCTCTTGAGTTTGGACTGCAGGTATTCCTTATCTAGACTTGTTTAATACCTTGTTTAATAGCAGACCTATTGCAGGTCTGTACTGTGCAGGATTCTTTCTATCAGTGTGCTATGTCAATTAATACACAGTCTTAAGAAGCCTTACAGGGGCTTGAAAAGTCAAAAATAATTATCTAAAATCTAAATGTTGTATGCTGTTAATAGTTCTTTTTCCCCCCATTTTGGTGCAAATATGAAATCAGGCAGAGGTATTGACAGATTGTGTACATTCAATATGTAGTCAATATCTAGATATTTACATATCTAGATATATTTACATATCTAGACACATTTGGAATGTAAGGCAAACAAAATACAATAAGTCAAATGGCATGAACTGTGTATAATTTCACCCAAAGAAATGACTGGCACTGGCAGTAGTGTTTTTTTTCCCCCATTACGGTATGTTGGATTCACATGCACTACCAATTGGTCACACTAAGTTTGGCATTGTGACATCACTGATGCAATAACATTTAGTGAGCAACACACGCACACACACACACACAAGGAGGCATTGACATCACTCATGCAATAACATTTAGTGAGCAACACACACACACACACACACACACACTCACACACACACACACACACACACACACACACCACGCGCGCCAATAGGGCAGGCGAGGCTACGCATCGAGCGCACGAGATGTCTAGTTATATATTATAATGGCCTCCAACAATTTAAATATGCAACTAATGTTACAAACAGGCCACTGAATTAATACCACAGGCAACAGATGACCCTTGGGTTTCCCAGGCTTGATGGGGACAGTATATCACATGGAAGGAATTCAGCACATAAGCATGGCATGCCTCTGTTATAAAGGTCAGTATCCAGCTGCACTGATTATGAATAAAAGAAAGTCTCCTCAGGCCAGTCGTGTTGCCAGTTGGATCTCCTATATTGAACCACACTCTAATAAAGATCTTCTTTCAAATGTCATATGAGTTAATTCAATGTTGTTAAATGATATCCGTCTCCCTTTTCAATTAAGGATCATGCCTGGGCTTTTAATGTGCATTAGGAAACGGAATGAAAGCTAACGTCAACTCTCAGCAATATGATTCACAAGTGGAAGACTGGTGCAAATGTTACTAAAGTAAAGATGGCCAATTCCAGCTGCATTTTCACAGAATTCAGACTTTGCTGCAAGTTCACCGACTTGCATTTTCTTAGAGTACAATAAAAAAAGAATCTGTATTTGCATTAATTTGAAATTTGAACTCAAAAGGATTTATACTGTTGCTGAGTTTGCATGCAGAGTCACATAACTGTAAGGATGAACTGTATGCTGGGATTTAGTTGTATGCAGCAGTTAAACCTCACCAGAAAAGCTGTCTGCCCAACATGTATTATTCTTCATGCTATTGTCATTATTGTTGTTGTTATTCATACTAGAACAACAAATATTTAAAAATAATCGTTGTATCGTGAACCCGCTTGTGCCTTGCACTCGAGGTGCTGCTACCCATCATTGTACTGGCAGAATTCTGGCAATTGTGCTTAAATTAAACATAAAATTTATCTATTTTAACACAAATAAATACTTAGAATATATGTCAATATTAATTCAATATCCGTTGGTCTGTGTGACTGCATGTTAACCAACAGCCACACGTCTTCTATAAGCCAGTCAATTATTAAAGGTCCTACAGTATGTGTAAGAATCAGGAAGCAATTAACATGTGTTAAGTGTTTTTTATTGCCAGTGAATGTCCCGTAACGTAACTTAAAAAATTACACCTTCCTCGTCTGTCTGCCTCTTTTTTACAGCACAGCCCAGCCAATAAAACCAGAGAAGAAGAAGAACATACAGCTGCAAGACTAGCTAACGAACGTTGGCTTATAGAATTACAAATAAATGGACAACAAAGGACCCACCACACACAGTCCAACAAAAAGTCCACCTAAGCACAATAAGAAAAAAGTTTTATCTAAAGCCCGCCTAGCCAAACAGCAGCAATGTGACCGATGTCGGGGGAAACTAGAGTGCTTTCGATACATGGAGAGGGCTTGTTGTTGTTTAGCATGTAACGTTAGCTTGTTGTGTTAGCATTTTACCATTATGTAACAATTCTTTTTCAGATTTCCCCCCCATTTTCTCCCCAATTGTACTTGGCCAATTTTACCCTGCTGCCTGGGCCCTGCTCCACCCTCTGTCGATTTGGGGAGAGCCGTAGACTAGCACCACGCTTCCTCCGAGACATGCACAGTTGCCAGCTGCTTCTTTTCACCTGACAATGTTGAGCTTCACCAGCAGGACGTAGCACGTGGGAGGATCACGCTATTCCCACCAGTTCCCTTCCGCCCCGAACAGGCGACACATACCCCTAATCCGGCTTCCCACACACAGACACAGCCAATCGTGCCTGTATGGACGCCCGGCCAAGCCGGAGGTAATCTCTCGAGACAGACTTTCGACTTGCATCGAAAATCTGTCAGCAGGCTCGATCAAAATGACGTGAACGTAAACCGGTGTGTTGTCAACACTTACCATTTTCAGCATATAGCAAGTAGCTACTAGCAACGAGCTAGAGTTGTTTTGAGAGCAACACGCAGGGAGTGGAAAAGAAATGCATTGATGGGAAGAGAGCCGGTCATTTGGAGCGGAAAGGGATTTTCTTCCACTGCCGACCGCACCTCTTGAGTTCCTGTTGCACCACATTGAAACAGGGCTGCTGCCCCCAGAGATTAGATCATTTTTGTTTGTTTTGTTTGTTTAACCGATGGGTTCCCAGATTGAGCCGGAGGTAACACAGGGGCGTGAACCTGCGACCCTCATGTTGGTAGGCAGGGAATCTACCGCTAAACTACTGGGACACCCATGATTTAACTTTGTTGTGTTAGCTTTTTACCATGATTTAACTGTATGTAGAAGACCTCTGTTGTTACCAGAATAAACGGGTGGTTGGAGCCAAAAGTGACGCACAAAATGACTGTGACAAATATATTGTTATATAGAGGTTTTATTTTTATTTATTTAACCTTTATTTATACAGGGGGAGTCTCACTGAGAGCATTGCTCTCTTTTTCAGGAGTGCCCTGTTCTCTCTCTCTCTCTCTCTCTCTCTCTCTCTCTCTCTCTCTCTCACTCACACACACACACACACACACACACACACACACACACACACACACACACACCTGCTGGCCACTGAGAGCAGTTGGGGTTAAGGGCCTTGCTCAAGGGCACCTCAGTGGTGGTCATGAGGGAGGGGCAAGTGCTGCCTTTTCACTTTCCTATCCTGCCGGTCCCGGGGATTGAACCGACAACCTTCTGGTCACAAGCTCGCTTCTCTAACCGTTGGGCCACCACGTTAGCTTGCTTGGTAATGTTATCATAGCACAAACCAATTGCTATCTAGCTAACAGTTAGCCAATCTACCAGACAGAAGCCTGTGGAGTCCGCTAACGTTACAATACTGTCTTGTGGCGGCTGTAGCTCAGGAGGTAGAGCAGGTCGTCCACTAATCGCTTTGGATAAAAGAGGTCGGTGGTTCGATTCCCGCCTCCTCCAGTCAACATGTCGAAGTGTCCTTGGGCAAGATACTGAACTCCAACTTGCTCCTGATGGTGTGCCAGCACCCTGCGTGGTAGCCTGCCGGCTGCCGCCATCGGTGTATGAATGGGTGAATGTAATGTACCTACTGATTGTAAAGCACTTTGGATAAAAGCGCTATATAAATGCAGGCCATTTACCATTTGTGTGTAATGTAAGAGTCGCAAATATACCTAATGCTTTAGAAACATGGTAGCAGTAACAGTTCCGGTGCCACTTGCAGCGCGTGCCTTAAGACGGGAAGATAGCGGTCTGCCTTGCGCATTTGTCCAGGTGTTATGCCGAGTTTTGCATCCCCACCTCACGGGAGCATATTGTAATGATTTATACAGAAATGTAACTGTTTAAAAGTGATATCGGCTGCAACCTGCCATCCCTCCAGGACCTGCATGCAGCCAGGACACTGAAGCGGTCTCGCAAGATCATGGCTGACCCCTCCCACCCTGGCCACAAACTCTTTAAGACACTCCCCCACGGCAAGAGACTGAGGTCTGCCAAGACCAGAACCACCCGCCACAAGACCAGCTTCTTCCCAACCGCCATCAGCCTCACCAACAAGGCCTGGAAACCCCTTCCGCCAAGAACCTCACCAACAACCCCCCCCCCCACACACACACACACAAACTCACTACCTCCTCCTAAACTCAACTGAACCCCCCCCCCCCCCATAAAACTGGAACTCATACCTAATTTAATGCCTGTTTAACTCCGACTGTAAATTCATGTAAATCCACTGCCTATTTAACGTCTATTTAACTCAGTCTGTAAATCTCATGTAAATTCAACGTAAATTCATATTTATCATCCACAGAACACTTCACCACTCATGTACATATTGTATATATTTACTCGATTTGATTGCACTTGCAACTTTGTGATTGTCTTTAGTTATCTTCCTACTTCTTATCTCTGTATATTGATGTGACCGCTACGCTGCATACAGACACTAAGACAAATTCCTCGTATGTAACTTGCATACTGTGGCAATAAAAGTGATTCTGATTCTGATTCTGATATAATTGTCTGGTAGACGTGACCGCCCTGATTTCTAAGTTAAAACAGCCCCGAAATATGGTGGGGATGCAATTATCGGCCGGGATGCGGAAACGTTCACGGCACGTGCCGCAGGCGCAAATTAGAGCCGTGCCAAAATCATCTGCGCCCCAAAATGCCTGCGCAAACGGGATTTGGGCGGTCTTAAGTACCAGAATTATTTACAAGTGTGGCCAGGCAATGCTGGGTATTACGTCAATCAAAACCAATCAGATTTCCATCTCGCGATCGCTGTTTGCGCGAGGCATGCAATATGCTGTAATTCTCTCCATGCGTAATAGAGTGGACTCACTCGTGCCGAGGACAGAGAGAGATGGAGAGAGCTTATTGACAGATCGTCTGTGGTGCCAACGACCCTCCGGGTTATGAAGGTGAATAGCCTATGACCATTGTCCAACAAGTTTTCTCAATTCATTTCCCTCTTTGCGATGTGATAAAAGTTTCTCAGTGAGTTATAGTTGATTGCCTCACTGAATTATCTGCTAATACCCAATTTTAGCAGCAGAATTTGATGTCCTGGCATGGCAAGGCTGTGCGTAATGACATATCCAAAAGGAATTTTACTTTGCACTGCGCTGCGCAGCACGGAGATTATTGTGCGCTCCAGCACAGCGAGGTATTTAGCGCGTAAGAGGTGCTTTTCAAAGCTCTTAGTGCAAAGTAATTGTGTGCTGCTGACGATAGGATAATGCCATCTATCCCCACATTTTTGCGCTGAAACGCCTGCTTTGGCATGTGGCACGCCTATGTCCAGTACAATTATAACAGGCATGCGCTTGTGCCCGCCCCCAATTTGCATTGCGCACGGTGTTAAACGAGCGCAAATGCTAAATTACTGCTTTTGCGAAGATAGGGCCCATGGAGTCTTATTTTTATCTCTCCTGCCTCTAAGATGCTTAATCAATTTTTTTTAACAGTAACTTGGGGAGATATTCGGCAAGTGCCTCTGCTTCAGCACATCCACCAGTACAGCTATAGAAATGTATTTACATACATCACTTATCAGAGTGATGATTATAGGCCAACATGTGCTGGTTGTCAGTAGAGCAAACTCCCACAGCCTAGTACCTAGCCTAGGTAAACCCAGCCCCCACGTGATCTGCTCTCATTGTTCCCAGTCACTAGTGTAGTGACTGAGAACAGGTCTGAGAGCAGGTCACGTGGATGCTGGGTTCACCCAGGCTAGTACCTACCCACCCCAAGGCGTCTTTAAAACAGCTACTTACATCGCATACCAATATAGACTCTCTGCTTCAAGTATCTTAAAAATCAGGCTGGTTAGTGCGATAGTGCCAGTGGTTACTTAGATGAAAAAGAAATGATATAGTAGTGGCCGAATATAATCACTCATTTTCAACAGTGACGGAGAACCAATGGCCCGTCGATGTCTTTGTCGTATTCCATTAAAATACAGTCAATGTTGTCTTCTCAGTTGATTTTCATGCTCAAGTGCCATCCACACCCCAACACAGCTTCCATCTCATTTGCATTACCACAATTACTGCTGCCAGCAACACCTACTACAGCAACTTTTTTTCATTCATATATTATGCCTCAGGAAATGCAGCTCCTGCCAGGGCTAACTTCAGACTGTCCTCCAAGGCCTTTCAGCACAACACTTTGACAAGTGTTAGTATCCTGTAGCTACTGTATGTGTGCTGCAACAACAACAGGCTGTATACTCAGCTCTGAGCACAATGCTGAAAACTGCACTAGCCAAGATAGTGAACATACCAGTTGCCAGAACAAAATGCCGGCATTGTACATTTGTGCAATCCACGGATACTGTATGTAGAATATCAACATTTCTTAAAGGAGAATTTCGGTTTTTTACACCACGGTCCTCATTTCCAGGTTAAAATATGATGTTTTACTCACCGAAATAGTTTGGCTTCATTCGGATGCCCACGGAAGATTTTGAGCTCCGAGTAGTCTCCTCAAACAGGCTATAACGAGAGCCTGCGGCCAGCGTGGGGCATGATGGACGGGAGTGCACGCGCTCTCTAAATGACACTTTTTCTGTCAGATCACGGTTCATTATGGTTGTAAATATAATTATTTAGCTAATAGCTAGAAGCTAAGCTAACAACAACACAGCAGTCAGCGTTGATCTGCCCCGGATGGGGTTACAGTGCATATCTTCCCCCTTCTGTGGTTTCTCTGAAGAAGGTTTCACAGAGGGGGAAGATGGGCACTGTAACCCCATCCGGGGCAGATCAACGCTGACTGCTGTGTTGTTGTTAGCTTAGCTTCTAGCTATAAGCTAAATACAACCATAATGAACCGTGATCTGACAGAAAAAGTGTCATTTAGAGAGCGCGTGCACTCCCGTCCATCATGCCCCACGCTGGCCGCAGGCTCTCGTTATAGCCTGTTTGAGGAGACTACTCGGAGCTCAAAATCTTCCGTGGGCATCCGAATGAAGCCAAACTATTTCGGTGAGTAAAACATCATATTTTAACCTGGAAATGAGGACCGTGGTGTAAAAAAACGAAATTCTCCTTTAAGCAAAATACATTGCATATCACGTTTCTAGATACTGTATATGTGAATGTTAACATCATAAACTTAATAGAGTCTGCTATTGAATTATTTTTCAACCACACCTTTTTTCGTCATTTTCCGACGCCACAAGAAGACTGTAACCAACAACTTGTCTTAAGTTATAGTTAGGCAACTAAAACAACTTGGTTAAGGTGATAGAAATTGTTTGGGTTAGGCATACATAACAAAAACGTTAAATGTGGCTTACGGTTGATACTAGGGGTGTCACGATACACTCAGTTCACGATATAATACGATACACGATATTCGGTTCACGATAACGATACGATATTTTAACAATATTTTTTTGCGATTGATTTGTAAGTCGATGGGGCATCCTCCATGCTAATTTCACCCATTTCATCCTCCGTGTCTGTAACGTCCCTCGTCTGTTCAAACAAAGCAATGAAAAGGAGAGCGAGCATGCAATCAGATGCAGATCAGTGCCACCATGTTCAGCTTCTTTTTCTCGCGATATGAGATTTAATCTCAACGATACATATTGTCACGTTTTGATATTGCGATATATTGTGGGACAATATATTTATATATAGTGCGATATAGTACAGTTTGGAAATACTTTACCAGAGCGGATAAAACCTAGCCTGGGTAAGCCCAGCATCCACGTGACCTCTATGTGCTATCAGGCATAGCCTGTGACGTCACGTTGAAGGCTGGGTTTACCCAGGCTAGATTAAACCACCACCTGCAAGATATGTAATACTCTTAAGTATAACAGCAGTACCAACAATATGCATAACCATCGCTACACCTGGTGCCGGGTACTAGTACTAGAGTATATGGAATAACATTTACCACCATGCACTTTATTATGGTGTTTCATTATGGTAAGTTTTGCATTTCTGTTTGCGTTGCAATGCATTTCCCTTTATATATATTTTTACACTAGCCACTATTTATTAAACCCATTATAATAGAGATGGCGATGTTAGACACATCAGCATCTTGTGTTTCACGCACTGGTAAAATGTGTCAATAATCTAGCGTAATGGTGTCTAGTGTCACTTCATGCAATCTGTGGAGATTCATGTTTATTGGTGAGATTGCTACTGTATAGTAGTTTCACAAGTTATATCTGAAGTTGATCTCTGTTTGGACATGTAACGTTACGTTAATGTTTAGTGTGTCATACGCTATTCAGTCTGAGCTTTTGAGATAGCCTTCTAACGACCGAAGGTGGACATAATTTTGGTTGTTGTTGAACATTGATTTGTTTGAACAATCATTTTCTACATTATGCCATGTTAAATAAACAGAATTTAAACTATTTGGAGAATTTAGTGGCGTATTGTTACAGTAGGCTACTGCAGTCAATCGGCATCTCCAGCTCAGACAAGCTGCTGGGTTTAGTCCAATCAGATCGCAGGTAAATTTGTAAACAACCTCTCAGAGCCAATTGAGGGCTCTGCTTTTCACATAGGGTACCCCCAGGTTGGTCGCGCCTACTACATTAGTTATGCCTGCATATCTCTATGATGGATCTATTAAAATAACTGGATAGGTTACGTCCACCCCTTCATTTGAATGGAGGCTGCTCACTGGTGCAGGAAGCTCTTGTGGGGGTTTTACTTACGGACCATGCGGCTCAAGACGAAGTGCGCATGTCTGCCATGACGTATTCCATGACATCTCCCGCCGAAGAAGCGCATTCATGTCATGAGCAAAGCAGCCCAGAAATGTTGATTGTTGTTGATGCGGGCGGTAAGTTTCTTGACATTTCCGCATGAGATTTCATCACTAATTGATAACTAATTCACTTCGGACAACTTTAGAGCAGCATAGAGGTGGGTAGCCGTGGTTGCAGATTTCAATTTGACAGTATTTTGATTTAAAAAAAAAAGTAAGCTCCACAGGAGGGGTCGCCAGCAGGGTATATAGCCTGTGGGAAAATAGGCTCTAGAGCCAGCTAACAGCTTGGTAAAGAGACGACTAGTCTCACAGACCCAGCTTGTATGTGGTCAAATAATAAGAATTGCAGGGTTTATATGCATAATGAACACAGCTTTATTGCTGTTGGAATTGTATGTCAAACGGCTAATAGGCCTGTTTACTCTATAACTAGATGCTAATTTAACATTAGCATAACTAGGCTACAATGAGCTCTAATGTTGACGTTAGCCATGAGTAATAACTTTTTTGTTTCCTCAGGGGACTGACGAAGACCGAAAGAGGACTAGGACCACTCTAGGCTGCTGACGCCCAGGCTATGGGTCAGGATTGATCGGAGGATTTTGTTGTTTATTGTTGTCATCAAAATAAAGTTGAAAGATAGCTTTCAAAGATATCTGTGCCTCTTCTTGATCATCATCGCTTGCTTACATGTTGTCTTTTCTCTCATCTCAAAATTGTTTAATTGCCACATGACCTGTGTGGTAAAATAGCCGATATATTGTTTCAATTGTTGAGTCCATAGTCTTCTACCTGGCTTTTGAGTGCCATGTGGCATTGATTTCAGACATTGTGGGAGTTCTATAGAATCTATTGGAATACCCTGCACGATGAAAAATGACAAAAAAGGGGTACCCTGTGCCTGTGCGTTAAAACGTGACGCCAAGGGGCCCTGACCAAACATCAGTATTTGAAGAGTTGGGAGTGAGAAGGGGTTGGCCAAAGACAGAGTGAGAAGGAAGAAAAGGGAGAAACTGAGAAAGGTAACAATAGACAAATTAGGGCTGGGTATCGCCACTGATTTCCTGATTTTACACCATTTCAATACACAAGATCCAGCCAAAACAGCCACTCCTTATTTAAGATGGCTTCTAAATGCCCATAACCATTTGTTTGAAAAAGGTCTGAGACCGAAACGTTACAATTAAATTTATTTTTGCAAGTTTGGACAGTGTGCGGGACTCTCTTTATTTTTGTGTGAATTATATCCTTGTCCTACGCACCTGCCCCAAGAGAGATGTGCAGAGTTTTCCTTCGAATACACAAGGTCCCAATTCGATTCAATTTCCAATTCAATTCGATATTGATATTTCAGTTACGATACCAATTTTGCTTGGACATGAAAGAGTCTCAACAAACTAATACTGTAAATTGTATGAGGAACCCTCTAACCTGGTGGCTGGTGCAATATTAAAAATATGAATGTTTAGAGATGTTTACCAGATCTCATTGCAATAAGAACCAAACCACACGAGTCTAATGGGGTTAAAAGCTTTAAGCATTCACAGGAAAAGGCAATAAATTAAAAACATCTATATTGGGATTTATGAATCGATATCAGTTCCTTATTCAAATGAATATCAATTTGTATGGGAAGAATATTTTTTCTTTTACCCAGCCCTAAGATAAATCAAGCTCAAAAACAGCAACAGCAAAGGATAACCCCACTTGCAAAAAGGAGTACAAGAGCTGCAAATGTGTAGGTGGCTAGTGGGTGCCTGATGAATGTGGGCCATCTATCTCTCTGACTGCAGAGGGGCAAACAGCTCAGTAGGCATCCCTAGTGTAAATATGCTTTCCTGCAGGGAGAGCGGCACCCCCTCTGCCCAGGAGGAGCACCGCACCAATCTGTGCAGGGCTTTGCACTCCTGAACAGACAGATTAGTAACTTTGATTGAGCAGATTAAAATGCTTTTAAAGTGCAGGCTTTTAAAGTGGATGTTTTGAAGCTGATTGTCCCAAACCAACTTTTCTCCTCAGCTTTCCCAAAAAATACTAAATGCTACATTAAAGTGCCTGTCTTCATGCTTCTTTTTCAATTCCCTGTTCCCAGTTCTCTCCGTGTGTGTGTGGGTTTCCTCGCCTTGCCATGAATTGGAGACTCTGAACTGTTTGGGAGTGTGTTCGATGTAGTACATGTAGTAATAATATGCAGTACATGATGTAATAATATACTGTACATGGTATGCAAAGCTGTTTGAGATATGCTTTTGAACAAAGGCATATAAAGAAAGTTGTGTTCTCGAAACTTTGTTTTTCCTCCATTTTAGTCTAAAGTGTTCAGTCGTTAATTTGTGTTCATCACAAATAAATTATATTCTGTGTGTCTTTTCTGTATGATGATTCATTGATAAGGCCCACACAAATGTATCATCCTCAAATGTAATGATGTGATTAGAATCATTAGAGTCATACATACAGTATGGGACCAGGTGTTTTATTTTTTACAGTGCACCTGAATGCACATGGCCGCTGAATAAGTGTCCAAATGTGCATGTCATTCTGGCCAATACTCCACTTCTGTTATAACATTTCCGTCTGGAATATGGAATAGGCTATCTTTCAATAATCTTTATGACTAAAAGGCTAAAAGTAATCTCATGTGTAAGAAATGACTGTTCTACAGTCATTTCAAAGAAAAACAAAACGACCCCCAAAAACTCAATAAAAGGCAGAATTATGTTAATAAATCTCATCTGCTCATCTGCCCTTGGATTTGTATCACTATTATATCAGGAGATTAAAGGAGAATTTCGGTTTTTTACACCACGGTCCTCATTTCCAGCTTAAAATATGATGTTTTACATGACTGTAAAAAAATAGATATCTATTTAATGTTCTCATAATTATATTTACAACCATAACGAACCGCGATGTGACCGAAAAAGTGACATTTACAGAGCGTAAGCACCTTGCCCCGTATGCTCCCAATATAGCCTGTTTGAGGATACTACTCCGAGCTCAAAATCTTCCGTGGGCATCCGAATGAAGCCAAACGTATTTGGGTGAGTAAAACATCATATTTTAAGCTGGAAATGAGGACCGTGGTGTAAAAAAACGAAATTCTCCTTTAACAAGAAATTACCAATCACAACGGGAGAGAGAGTTAAAAATAGGGAGACTCCCGCGAAAATGTTGGCAGGTATAATCTCCAATATGTGGCCCTTCGCTTACTTGATGTAAGTCAGTATGGCCCTCAGGAAAAAATGTTGCCCACCCCTGCCCTAGTATGGCAGCCTGTACTAGGTGGCAGCGCTAGTACAGACCATTTTAACATCTGTCCACATGCACAAAACACACATGTACAGACCATTGAGATCACACGTCTGTCCACATACACAAACACACATGTACAGACCATTAAGATCACACGTCTGTCCACATACACAAACACACATGTACAGACCATTAAGATCACACATCTGTCCACATACACAAACACACATGTACAGACCATTAAGATCACACATCTGTCCACATACACAAACACACATGTACAGACCATTAAGATCACACATCTGTCCACATACACAAACACAAACACACATGTACAGACCATTAAGATCACACGTCTGCCCACATACACAAACACACATGTACAGACCATTAAGATCACACGTCTGTCCACATACACAAACACACATGTACAGACCATCTTAACACACGTCTGTCCACAAGCAGAAACACACATGTACACAGACCATAAAACAAACAAAACAAAAAACAGGGTTGCCACTCTTTTGTAAATAATAATAATGTCTTATACATATCCATTGTGGCCATGAGATCACACTGCAAAATACAATGGCAATCTGTAATGTAATGGCACATTATCACAATCTGCAAAGTAATGTCACATTTACCCTCTGCAAAATGCAAATGATAGGTGGATCAGTTTACAATACTTACATCAATCCATAAACTTTTCTCATTTGCACTGAAACAGCTCTTTGAAGCACAGTACTGCACATCGTCTGTGTTGCTGTTAGCAGAGCGCCTCGGAAACGTACTGATGAGTAATTTCTCTTTGATGTAATCAATATGGAGATTCAGAAGTTTATTACCAAGCATTAGTGAGGACTTTGTCATGGCTATTTTCATAAATACACACAGTATATAAAATAATACACCACTCATATTATTCAGCATAAATCCATGAATGCAGATACGCACAGCAAGTGGTTCACTTGGCAGAATTGAAAACAATTGTTACAGCTACCCTCTCTCTGAGATATGACGCGATGAGTGTTTATATGTCTTACATATTCGTTCCTATTTTGGTGGCTGTCATAGAAGAGAAGGGGGTTGGCTCAGAAAAAGAGGTCACGGGCTAGTATTTAACATGCCCAGAAGCGGCGATCTCTCTCTTGAGGTCTACGCAGAAGAGGAGCGAGACAGCGGCTCGCGCGCTTCCCCCTTTCTTTCCTTTATGTCATGTTGTTTATGAGTTGTGTCTTTAAGTTACGTTAAGTGTCTAAATGAACAAGACAGTGGAGTCTCAGTGACCACCAGTCATCCCATTGCCCTGAGCGGTTGGAGAGAGGGCACAGCAACAGTGGCCTCCAGCCCCACCCGCAGCGATTTCCAGAAATGACAAAGTACACGGGCCAATCAGGGACCTGCCTCGTAGTTGAAAACGTAACTGGCCAATCAGGGACGGCTGCCAAAACAGTATGATGGCTCCCAAAGGAACGAGCGGTAACGGTAACGTTAGAAGAGTTTACACAGCCAGTACATGTACCGTAATTAAGTCCAGTTATTGCAGAAATATACTCAATAACAACAATTAAACAAGAACAAGAGTATGCCCCAGCGGAGTTGGTTCTTCCAAGTGGATTTGGATTGGATTTGGCGACGCTGATTGGCTGAAGGAGTTGTCCATCAAGACAAGTACTCCCACCCACTGAAATCACTGTTGACGGCTTGGAGTCCAGACCATTGAGATAAATAAAAATGGAGGGAGGATCTCCATCTCCTGCCTGTATTGTCTATTGAAGCCAAAATCTTGTCAGATCAAGAGAACCAGAGTCTGCGCAGTAGCTCCATTGATTTAGAACCTCTGAGAGCTCCCCGCCCCTCTGAACTTTCTTATGTAGAGCTGCTGTTTCTAGAATGCGCACAGTGCGCTGTGTATTTATATACAGTCTAGCTCTGTAAATATGATACTTTAAGTTGTAATATTTTTTGTCTCGCCAAAAGTAACCAGGAAGATTCCCACTATGAGATCAGTTTACCAAAATGACGCCTGTACGAAAATCTGATTTTGGTTGTCGGAGATTTCAGACCTCCGGGCTGCTGCTGAGTGCTCTCAGCGCTCTCAGCGCGGGCCGGAAGTGGAGGCAGGCCTCACTCACCCTCAGCCTCACTGGGGGGATTGCTGTGTTGACTAAGCTAGCCTAATGTTTTCGTGGCATTTTGATTAACTTTATGATTGAACTCCTTTTGGAGCAAATGTTGGTTTTACAAATCTAACCTTGACGCTTTACGCAACGTTGTTTGCTGGTATAGTGTTGTGGGTAGTGCAGCCTGTAACGTTCCATGTAATATAGCTCAGTGGTAACGTTAGCCTAGCTGCCTAGTCTCGTCTTTATTAACTATATCCTTACAACAGCTAAGAAAGGAGCTTGTGAAGAACGAACATCTCCACAGTCAAAGCATTTCTCTGAGATATCCATATAAAAACGTTTGTTGCTTTAATACCAAAAATAAAACCTCTGTTTATGTGACGCTAACGGCTAACGGCGATTAGCTCATGGCTGGTGCTTGCGTAGTAGGCCTCATCTGACCCGGGATGGGAGTTAACGTTATAAAACACATTTCCTGGCAGTTGGATAACCTGGTAAGTTCTGAAAATATGTGTATATTATTGTGTTATTCCAGCTATCGTTATCGGTTGTTAAGTTAGTAATATTAAGCCGATAAATAATGAAAAATAGCCGACTAGCAAAAGCGGCTAACGCTATTGCTAACGTAGCTGGAGTAACTACTAACACATATTTTCTGAACTTACGGTACTTAAGTCCCCAACCAACGTTAATTCCTCGCGCACCTTTCCTAAAACAATGTTCTTTTTATTGCGGTCCATTGATATGTCTGGTAGCCAGCACAGCCAACCCATGAGCCACCCTGACTTCCAGGCCTGCACTACCCAGGCTAAAAGACCCCATCTCCCGGCCGCACACACCCAGCAGAGCCACTCCGACCTCCAGGTAGCGTTAGATAACGATGTGTCTTGTCTATGACGATAGATCTATAATGTGAAGAGCCTGTCCAGCCAATGACGGCTTGAGACTGGCTGGCACAGCTGTCAATCATCCATTTTTATCCCTTTTTATATGTCAAATAACTACTTAAAAACAAACTGATCAGAAAAATGACCACTTGCACAGGCATTAGCATGATAATGACTATCTAAAATGATACAAACCACCTTTGGAAAAAAATTATCTGACGTATACTGTGATTATTTCGGTTGTGATTTTCCCATCCACTAACATGGGGAGGCGGGCCTTGTGACCTAATACTGGATTCAACCGCCAGAGCGGCGATCTAACATGCAGTGGCTTCACTGAACGGGACCAATGCTCAGTCCATCTTATAATATGACATGGTCCAGACGGATAACGTAATGTGAGATCACGTTATCAGGATGCTTTTGACCAGGCTAAAGTGCAGCTGCACCAATAGACATTGGCTATAAAACAGGCCTGGTGGTTCTTCCAATAATACACCATCATCTCCACACATTTCAAAGTTACTTCACCTCACAACCTATCTTGCATAATGTAGACTCACTTCTGTTGGTAATGATGACATTTACAAAGAATCATGTCAGCAAATTTGAATGTTTGAGTTCCCTCAAATAAGCCATTAAGCGCCTTACAGCAACAAGCCCACAGGTTCTGCACTGCTGTCCTTTCACTAAGCCAATGTTTACTCTTATGAGCACTGTTACTTTTTGATAGGCTGGTGTTTCATCTTAATAAGCCTTAATACATGCTAGTCAGCAATAGCTGCAGCACTGCAAAAATAACAGCCCATCTGTCATGCTACGTTGTTTGCTTGTTGCCATTTTACATGGCTTTTATGGAGAGATGTTGGTCACTTTTGTGCCGCACTGCTCTTTACAGACATGTGATTAGTGCGCTATGTAGTGAGCTACTTACAGAACGCCTACAATATAACCTGTGTACTATCGATTGCTTATACAATAGCAGCTGCAGTACAGTATATAATGGCAGATAAGCCAGTGAGAGTGTAAGATAGAGGTGAGTCAGAGTAGTTACATTTCAGAGAACAGAGCATCAGTAAATAATTGTTACCACACATTGTTGTTGCTGCCATTATCCACGCTTACTGTGACAGCTGAAGCACACTACTCTTTACAAATGAAACAGGTCAATTATATATGGGAAATGTGTGTTTGCAAATCTAGAAAGCCAGCTCAGTATGTGAAATGCTAAACCAATCCCTCACAAGAACATACATCTGAACAACGGCACAATGCAGCTCAGCCTGAGGTCTGATCGGATATTTTCCAAATCATTACTCTTGATCATTTGATTGGTTCGCTGATGAGTGACAGCAGGTCGGTTTATCGCTATGAATAGCACAGTGACCTGTCCGTCTTCCGGTAAAGACGATGGGAATGAATTCTCAGGGGAAGCCGATCATTGATCTCAATACTGGTTTGAAGGCATATTGATCGCTCAGTCTTAAATCATTAATTACAGTGATACTTAACCTGCATTCTGTGTCAAGTTTATGCTGCTGTATTTAGCAGGGATAAGTGCTGCACAATACTGTATCTCCAATGCGGGCTTCTACTATCCAGTTTGTGTTCATACAGTACAATTTTCCTACAGGCCATCGAAGAGAATCAAATATAGGAAAACACATTAAAACAGTACTGGAGAGAATGTAGGGAATCATGGACAAGAGTAAAACCAGGAAATAAGACAGAAAAACAGAGGATGGAGAAGAACAATAAAAGCACATCCCAGCAACAAGAGCACAAATATTTGTACACCTCAAAAGGCTAAATAAAATATCAGTATCACCGGGAACAACCAAGCATGAGAGTGGAAGGCAGAGTATCACCACAGAGAGTGAAGACTGCTTTAAGCAAAAGCACTGAGCCTCAAACTCCAGGAATGCTTAACCCGCAGGCTCTGATGAAATATATATACGGCAGGGTGCTAGGTGTGTGTGTGTGTGTGTGTGTGTGTCTGTGTATGGGGGATATATGAGAAAAGAGACATTCCAATAATTGTGCGTAAAATTGCCAATAAAGGAATAAAGCAAGAGATGTTTGGGATGTTGCAAAGGACAGGCGAGACAGAAACACATTGTAGCACAATGAAGAGGAGCTAATGGTTAAAGATCATTGATACTTGTGAAATTTGATCTGAGGCATGATAACCATGACTCTTGCAAGCGGGATTGATGCCATTTTAATTGGATGGTTAATCCCATTTAGAATTGCACTCTTATTTCACAAAGTGTTTGAGGGAGCCGATACATCTCAATGTCTGGTCATGATGAACACAGAGGCGATGAAAGTCTGTGGGAGGAGATGTTTGATGTCTTCTCCATGAGGAAGGCCTGGTATCTCAGATGGAGGTGTGGAGGAAGATATGAGCCAGAAGGGTGTGGGGCATCGAGAGACGTGAGATTATCTGTGCTAGTAAAACTCCTCGACTGCTCTTTCAGCATCTCAAAAAGCATAAGGATACTTTCTATAAGCAGTGGCATCCCCTGACTGCTTGAAAATGGCCCCCACTCCTTGACTAATGTAGATACAATCAAGATTCATCATCAATGCTTTACTTATCCAAAACATGAAACGTAACTAGAAAAGCCCAACTCATTCATCACAATAACTAATCAAGATCAGACCCATTTTAAATAGGAACTGGACCTGATAAAGGCAACACGATTGAACACAATGATGTTAAAACCAAAAGAATCGCACAAACTGTTAAAACAAAATAAAGAAATTCTACACTACAAAAATAAAAAACACTGTACAAGGCAAGCACACACATTACGCTGGCAGGGACATGGAGGACTCCTGGTCTGTCTGTGTGTGTGTGTGTGTGTGTGTGTGTGTGTGTGTGTGTGTGTGTGTGTGTGCGCGCGCATGCACACACGCGTGGGTGTGTGTGTGTGTGGGAGCCGGCCAGTGAAGCCAGGCTTGGCTACATACAGCTAACAGACTCTGTGGAAAACGGTCTACAACTGAGTGCCATGTGGAGGGAAACACTGAGCAGACTGTCACACCGGAAACACCTGAAGCCGGGAGGGAGGGAGGGAGGTTCTGTGATGTGATGGACAATCTGAGAATGGCTGACCCTGCTCTGTATCAGACCAAAAACAAAATCAACAAACACAACCAAAATACAGTAATTTAGCTGATTGAAAGTTTGGTTCACTGACAAGAATAGACGTTACAGTACATTGACAGCAACAACCCGATTCTTTGAATTTACAAACCTTGTGGAGAAATAATGAAGAAATCATCAGAAGGCTCTTTTCATGTAGCCATAGTGGCACTAGTGTCCATGTTACCTGACTTCAAGCTATAAAGCTGCGTTTGCAGTACATTGGTGCTCTGATGATCAATTATACATTACTGAAGTCGTGTCCTGAGCAATAAAGTGCATTTCCCAAGGTCAAAACCATATAATGCATGTTTGCTTTGAAGGAGTCCAATCAGTAGGCTATAGTGTGGATGCTGCTTCATTCTACTGCCCAAAAGCTTTCAATGTAAGGTTACATCTAGGATGATTATGTAGCTACTCTATCTATGTAAATAACATACTTTGGAAATAAGCCACATACATAATCGGCATGCAAAAGCGAGCAGAAGTAAACGTAATACGGTGTGAATAAACTATCTCTGGAGGTGTAATACGGTGTGAATAAACTATCTCTGGAGGTATATGCAGCCTATACAACCGTGGAAGTCTGTAGAGACGGTGATCAATTAGGCTACTATATGGCTGTGCAATGGGAAAAGCATGATTCCGCATTAACTAAATTACACCACACCAGATAAGGCAATACGAGCATATTATGTTGACATAAACCTCCGTTTTTCTTACCAAGGGCCTTCTCTCAAACGCGAAATCTTGCACATTTAGCCTACAGATTTTTTTTTTTAATACAAACTCCCTCCCTGTCCACAACCAGCGCACACAGCGGGTCGCTAGCTGCTGCAGCCATCGGCTGCTCTCCGGACTTACCTTGCAGCCGAACATGAGGGACAGGGTCCGGTTGCTGCAGATGACCTTACACTGACACATGACGGGCGAGAGACACTTTAAATTCCGGACAGGCAGAGACATCAGTCCAAAGCCTCGTACCACACCACAGCGCGCATACACCGGTGTCCGTCCGCCGCCAGAGCCGCGATGCAATTAAGAGCCGAGGAGGTGTCCAGAGGGGAATGGACGGTGCTGCCGCCCGGTGTTTAGGCAGGCTGCCCGGCTGTGGGAACGTGGCGGTACCTAGACTAGATTAGTAGGCTACTACCATAGGCTACTACTCAGCTGTTGCCTGCACGCATGTTTTGATGCAACTTGATATGCATGTTTTCGCCCTCTTTCCCTGGTTTAAAGAGGTCTGAGGACACACGCTGCGTTGTCGCTATACGTTGCCATTTTGTTCTATGGAGGTTTCACACACTGCCAACATCATCATTCATGATTCGCTCAAGTCCCCCCCCCCCCCCCTCTCTCTCCCTCTCCATCCAATTGACCGTAAAGTTTGTACACTATGCGCAGCTGCAATTAGGTTAACACGAGTGAGTGAGGGGGCGTGTCGGTGTATGAATCCCTCTAAAGCCATGAGCAAGTAGCCTATATATTGGTTTTAGTGTTACACCAGGCACTCAACTGAAAGCACAGATATCTTGGCAATTATTGTCCTGCCACAATAACCTGGTTCACCAGAACGTGTTACCGTGTGATTACTGCGCCCCCTCTCGGTGCACTGGTGTCGGAGCTTTCCAAGGTGCTGAAATGTTTTAAACCAGTGAACAAGGCCTGAAGGCTACAAACTGCAAGTGTCAAACATTTCATTGGTATCTGCCCTGCTGATTGGATTGAAACAGAATATCATTCATCAACATGCTCCGTCAAGGTCATTCCCAAACAAAACAAATATGCCTGCTGCTGCACTACACTTCTCTGTCTCATCTCTCTCTGAAACACATGCTCACATACACGTGATTTCTTGTGGTGAAATATTGACTGTAATAACTTGTTGAAAAAATGTCCTGAGAGATGAGAAGATCTTGCAAGGATTGATTGATAGTGTCACAGCATTTCAGGGTCGGAACAATTTCATACAGAGATGGGAAGAGTGCTGAAATATTTGACTCAAGTAATGTAGAAGTAGGCCTAGGTCTACTGCATCTCATTGTGGAGGTGAAGTGAACTACATTACCCAAGTAAAAGCAAAACAGATGCTCACCCACTTATGTTCCACCGCGTTACGTTCCACAATGGAACATAACGCTTGTGACATCACTCACCCAGCCAGGCTACAGCACTGCACTGCTGTTGTAGCCTGGGTAAACCCATCCCCCACGTGACCTGCTCTCAGACCTCAGTCACTCACGCTAGTGACTGGGAACTGAGAGAGCAGGTCACGTGGGGGCTGGGTTTACCTAGGCTACTGCTGTTGAGCCTGGATGAGCCCATGCTGCCTGGCCGAGATCATAACAGCAGTGAATGCAGTACAGTAGCTTGGCTGGGTGAGTGATGTCACAAGTGTATATGCATTGCCCAAATGGCTTTTTATTGAGCACGTGCATTAGAATGCCACCTTTTCTCCATATTTCTGCCCTGCTTTTGTTTTTTTGGGGGGGTATTTCCATAGGAATCTTGAGCCCAAAATGTAAATTCATATATTTTTAAGCTGCACCATGCTATTTAAAGGTTAAACAAATGGAATTGGGTCGAGACCACAAGTACAGAACAAAATCCCAATGGTAATAAGTGTCAAAATTTCAGTGACAATTATTTTGAGTGTTGATTAGAGCAGAGGTTCTCAAATGTTTTTCAGCCAAGGACCCCTTACATTCATTCTGATTTGTGGTTTTGGGCTAAGCTTTTTTCCACGGTAACGTGCTTGACTTTTAAATTTATAGGTTTCTTAGATTAGAATGTAATCCATGAACCATGAACCACACACAAAAAAAGAAAAAAAATTACATTCCACCAGGAAACGTTGCATTACTATGACCGTGAGGCAGACACCGGCGCTGGTCCCAGCCTGTCTAGTGAATGCCTGTGTCCATCAGAGGCGTCCCCGACGCGGCTCTCCGCTCTGCTCCACAAAACAAATCGGCCTGTGTATTTTCGCTTCTCTCTTTGAGTTGCGTCAAGCAGCACAGAGCAGATCGAGCTGGACAGGAATTCACGAGAATAATAAAATAAAACATCATGTCGATTTTCGAAATAAAACGTGTTACTGTATGTCAAGAGAGAAACAGTCACACATTGGGGGGGGGGGGCGTAATTTAACCTGCTTTCTATAATAATGCATCCCTCAATTACTTGAATGCTTCAATTATTTTGGCAGCTACTTGGGTTCAAATTAACTTAGTGAGTTGGTTTGACATGTTTGTATCAATTAACTAAATTCAGTAATGTTCAGGTTATGGTAGCCTAATTGATCTCATTGTTGCATTGTAGCTATAGTCTCACGTAGTCAGACCCACCGTCAACGTCATCAAGCTCATCTACGGCTGGCACTGCAAGACTACATTGTATCCTATAATTCAATCAAAATGTTGTTTTTGTAGACACCGATAATGACTATATATACACACACACACACAGTATATAGCATGCATATATATATATATTGTAGCGACCCGGGGTTTTAGCTAGGAACTGATGTGTGGGGTTGTTCCTGGGGAACGGGGTGGAAGTGGGACTTCCGGTCTGGAGGGGATGCCACTCATAGATATATATATAAAGGCTAGATAGCTTATCCGCGCTGCCGGCCAATGGAGAGCGACGTCGTCGCATGGCGGCTATCTTGCTACAGGGAGCTACTAGGAGTTATGAGCATCTGTTGTTGGGTTAGTATGGCAACATCAGATGATCATAACTCCTAGGGAAATGGATGAAACTGCATGAAACTTTGTGCCTGAATCCCTCTCATGGCATAGATGCTTTGGTTTAATTTTGGTGTAATTTGGAGCCCATCAAAAAAATAGTGTTTTTAGTGTTTTTCTTTTTTTTTTTGGTCGTATCTCGGGAACGGAATATGCTTGTAATAAACCAAACCGTTTGTAAATCCGTCAAGATTTCAGCGAGTTATGAGTATTTTTGTCTGTGCAGGTCACCAGCTACCATAGAACGTACCAGAAAGGCACTGTAGCAAGATGGCGGCCGTTCAACGACGCTGGTGACTCCGCCTTAAGCCATCTAGCCTTTATGATGCCACTGGGTATGAACAAGAAGCGGGGAAGCTGGCAGCTAGCTAAGAGCTTGACAACCGCCAAGAGTTGTAGATAATAACTGTGAATAAAAGCCTGTACCAACTATAAGTCTCCTGCTTCCGGACGAATACCTGAATCGTCACAATATATATATATATATATATATATCTCAAAAAGTGGCCGGGCGGGGGGCGTAAATTGCAGTCTACCCACTTCTCCAGCGACCACTACACCACTGGTGGCAAGCCTCTGGCACAGTTATTTGGGGGTCGGGGGCTGAAAGGTTTGGGAAACCTTGCTCTAGGACAGCTGTTCCAAAAGTGTTAAATTCACTCTGATGGGTGAGGAGGACTTATATAAGCACTCTTTGAATTAAATTAAAGGAACACTCTGCCCATTTTCAACCAGCTTTGTATCATTAGAACATCAGTAGTATATCAGAAAACTGTAAACGGTTTTGAAGTCTGTCATTTAATTTGACAGTTATTGAGTGTTAAAGTGTGGACCAGTGACATCACTGGTCCACACTAACTCAAATTAATAACTCCTTAACTCAAATCAACTCTCAATAACTGTCAAACTATTCATCATTCATCTAGTTTCGGCGTCCGGGTAGTGCAGTGGTAGATTCCCTGTCTACTAACACGAGGGTCGCAGATTCAAGCCCCCGTGTTACCTCCGGCTTGGTGGGAATCCATACAGGCACAAATGGCCGTGTCTGCAGGTGGGAAGACGGATTAAGGGTACAGTATGTGTCCTGGTCGCTGCACTAGTGCCTCCTCTGGTCGGTCGGAGCGCCTATTCAAGGGGAGGGGAACTGGAGGGAATAGCGGGATCCTCCCACGTGCTACGTGTCCTGCCGGTGAAACTCCTCGCTGTCAGGTGAAAATAAGTTGCTGGCGATAGCAACTGCACATTTATTGGAGGGGGCATGTGCTAGTACACTAAATGTCCCTTCACAGGTTTAATCAGTCATCTGGGCAATAGTAACAACCGTTGTTGCTATCGCACAGATGACTGATTCAACCTGTGAAAGGACATTTAGTGTGCTTTTAGACAGTGTTTTTGCATCCGAGTTTTTAATCGATTCTTTGGGTGTGCGCACTACTGGTGAGGTCGGACAGCATGTGCTAGTAGTCTATAACTTTCCCCAGATTGGCAGAGGGGGTGGAGCAACGACCGGGACAGCAGGGGGAATTGGCCAAGTACAATTGGGAGAGAAAAAAGACGGGCAAAATCTCAAATAAAAAAATAAAAAAAGAGAAAACAAAACACGAACTGATACAGTATATTGATGTAATTTCTTACACAAATACAGCCAATAGTACATTTTGACCATGTCATTCAAAAATGCTATATTCATGTTAAAACAAACATGTGCATTGTTCAATATTCAAATAAGAAAAGCGATGAGACTGCATCCTGTAAGGTGGAAATATGTTGTAAGGGCTCAAAGATCGCCAATAATATCAGTAGTAGTCGATGGTGAGTTTGACGTTCAGGCCAGTAATCATTATTCAAAGGGTGAAGTCTCATCTTGGAGGGGGAGTCTTCCCTCGTCCCCCACTGTGCAGGAATGTGCTGACTTACTGAGCCCACAGGGGGGAGTGAGAGACCCACTGTGCAGGAATGTGCTGACTTACTGAGCCCACAGGGGGGAGTGAGAGACCCAGGTAGACCACATTTAAATATTGTGCATTCATCTCAGGAGCGACTGCGGTGCAGGGCTCAACGCTCTCGGGTGACGTCAGTGTTAAATGGAACAGACTCCCCACCAGAGCGCCGATTACCTCTCCAGCCTTATCACTCACTCAGAAAGAGGTGGGACACCGTAGGAGATTTGAAATGTGCTATACAGACATCAGTGGGTTTATAACGGAGCTAAAGAGGGCAAAGAGATCCATCCATAAAGTAACATATCAATATAGTCAACACCAAAAACACTTGAAAAATCTTGTTTGTGAGCCAACACTATAATGTGATTTGCAGAACAGAAATATGATTAATACAGTCTGGAAAGTTGAGCAGTGACAGCAGTATGTTAGGTATTGTGGTGTGTGTGTGTGTGTGTGTGTGTGTGTGTGTGTGTGTGTGTGTGTGTGTGTGTGTGTGTGTGTGTGTGTGTGGGGGGGGGGGGGGTACTGTAGGGAGGTGTACTTAGCCGTGTGTGCATGTGTAGGTGTACTGTCCATTCATTTAGTACACTAAATGTGTGACGTTTATCAGTCAACTTTACGCTTTTGACTCCTGTTTGTATCACGTAAGCACACCCACGACATTGTTTCCATGGATATTGCATTCTAAAATAGAACTCTGGCCTTGATTGCAGCAGTGAAGGTTGTATTTTGACGAGTGTTGACTTACATCGAAACACATTGCAATAATAAGTAATACACTGCGGCAGGCCACTTTATCCAAATTAATGAAAGGGTGTCTCCATACCTTTTCCTATTCTAGGGGGCCAATTGTGGCCCGCGGACCGATTTCAAGTGGCCCTCAGCTTGTCTCTCAAAATACTATGTGGCCCTCCATACAGTATTAGTTAATCAAGCAAGTTCAATTTGTGTGTTTTTTTCTGTTCACCTAACAATGACATCACTATCATACAGTTTGTAGACAAGCACCAAGTAGGAACTACACAGGCAGAACTAATGTTTTCAGACAGTAAATACAATCCTTAGAGTATAATTGTATTGTATGTATTTGCTTTTTGCTTTTGAATTTTTTATAATCCATATGATGCAAGAAGCAACTGGCCCCCTGGAATTTTCACATATCTAATCTAGTCCCCATTCAAAACACCCCTGCGCATAACATATTTTGAAAAATGGGAACAAAAGAACATTTTCTAATTGATAGCCTTGACAAAGGCTAATTTGCATCCATGTAGCCTATATATCAATAATGTATATTTAAAACAACTAGCAGCCATCATCCTCGTCGAAAAATGGGTAGCTACACCACAAAAACCTAAAGTATGGAATTGGAGCAGCCGGGTGTGACAACTTTTTCAATGTTTGTGCTTCAAAAATAATTAGAAAATCTCATTTAACATCTGTAATTCCACCAAAATGTTTTCTTTAAGGGGTGAACGGTCTCTGGGAGGAATTCTGATCCATAATTGAAATTTTGAAAAAAATATGTGTAGCTGAAATTAATTATTTACGATGCATCTGACTGGGCCTTTGGCTGTGGTTTGCCTCAGCTTCACAGAGTCGTGATAGATAGATGCATATTATTGTTGACCTGATGATCAGTTCAATCTACATTGTTGCAAACCAAGAAACTAAAACATGGCAATGTTTAGCTGCACTGCCTCACATATTCAGCTGCAAAATACATGTTAACACCAAAATCTGTATACAAAATTAACACAGAAGAATCGACGCATGGTAATGGTATACATTCCGGCGGTGTCTCGTCATAGACGTGTGGTCAGTGTGCGGGAAATCCTCCCCACGTTTTTCCCCACGGCCACAAACACAGACAAACACACCGTTACCGGAAGTAATGTTTTGTGGGCGTTCCCACACAGACCGACTGTATGTATGGTGATACAGTAGGTCTACTGTCCACAGGGCAACAACATCAGTCTGAGTGAAACATTTAGCCAAACATAATAACATGCATGCCACAATTTAAAGTAATGTAGCGCTGTAAAGGAAAATAAGGCCTGGAATTAATCTTAGGCTGGTGACTATAATATTTGAGATATTATAATAATAATGTATTGCATTTATATCTCGCCTTTCTAGATACTCAAAGCACTTCACATATCAGGGGGAGGGGACTCAACTCATCCGCCATGGATGTGTAGCACCCACCTGGGTGATGCACGGCAGCCAGGTTGCGCCAGAATGCTCACCACACATCAGCTATCATGGTGGAGAGTTGAGGACTGAATGTGCGAGGGATGATTAGGTGGCCATGATGGAAGGAAGGCCTGTGTGGGAGTTTAGCCAGGGCATCGGGGTCACACCCCTACTCGTGCGATGAATGCCGATGGGATATTTAATGACCACAGAGACTCAGGACCTCGGTTTAACGTCTCATGCGACGGATGGTGCTCACTGACAGGACAGAGCCCCTGTCTCTGCCCTGAGGCATTGGGGAGATTATTCATGAGACCAGAGGAAAGAGCACCTCCTACTGGTGCTCCAACACCACTTCCAGCACCAGTCTCCCATCCAAGGAGTCTCCTAGGCCAGGCCTGCTTAGCTTCCCCAGGAAAGCCAGTAATGTAATGCAGGAGCCACTGGTGCTGACATAAAATACACATACATGTTTTCATTCTTCTCAATACCAAGCTTTTACTAGCATAAGCTTAGCAGCAGTGACATCCTGTAATGTTATGGGCTTGTGACTGTGGAAGTGCCTGGGCTGCCCCTCGATCAGGGAGATGTCAGCTAAAGGCCGCCTTATAGCCTTCGATATTAAGAAAAGAGAATGTCTGACCATCATACTCCATTCTACAAGAGAGATGTTGCCTAGTTACTAGTCTGACTGGGACTTAGCTCTCCCATTGGTGCCGACCATTTCAGTCGGTGCCGGATGGAAATCCCATTCCGCTCCCTGCAAGCTCTGCAATTGGCTCCGACCCGCTCGGACTGACCGGCTATGACCATATATGGATTTCCTTTCCGCTCCCTCCGTGTCGAATCTGTGGATGTCAAATGCCTCTGCTGCTGTATGTGTCGAATCTGCCGATCTCAAATGCCCGCACCGCTTTGAAACAATAACAGCAGCAGCGCTAGTCGCTAGCTCGTTGCTACACGCTGAAAAAGATTGATGTGGATTGTGCAATGAAGCCAGCCTGCATGGTAATTTTGGTGGATGGCTGTAAATGTATTAAACATAGCCTTTTCCCCCGCTAGTCCACAGTGCTGCTATTACCAGCCAGACTCTCTCTCGCTGCAGGGAGAGAGTCTGGCAAGCGAGACTACCTAGTTACAAACACACCTCTTCATATATTTAACTAGGTCCTTTTCTCTGTGAAGTGGCAGAGTGGAATTTTCTTATGACTCAAACATGAGATAGTCGTGTTCGCATCTAAGCATTATATCACGGTGGATGTGACACTATACTTCTCACATGGAGACCTGAACGATACATTTCGATATTGAGTATGGCATTAACATCCTAATACTGCATTGTGTGAGCAAGCAGAGAGAGAGAGAGCGAGAGAGAGAGAGAGAGAGAGAGAAAAGCCCAAAAGAGCCAGAGCGTTTCCATGACAACATCTGCAGGGGGTGGCAGTTCCCTAACAAATAGTGCACTTGCAAACAGCATTGGGGTCATCGTGCTTAGAAGAGAGCTTGCTCTTGTGGCGGGTGACTGTGTGAACAAACCAGCTGCCTCATACTATTCGCTATATGAAATACCAACAAGACACATGCCAGTGTTTCTGCAATACACCCAGTCTGAGACGCTGAGAACAGGCTGCTGACAGTTGTTACAGCGCCTTACGGAGCCTCCTCCTGCCAAACGGATAGACCAATATGTCCTAAATACATTTGACAAGTTTGTGCTTCAAGCTTAATGCACTATGGGTAGAGTCAGATATGTTATAGCATTTATATTTTCTCATATTTTCTGCACGTCAGTCAATGTCTTGGCAATCATACTGTTAATGCATATACACCATTTTACTATAATACTTTTACTGTATATACACCATGTTATTATCATACTGTTACTGTATATACACCATGTTATTATCATACTGTTGCTGTATATACACCATGTTATTATCATACTGTTACTGTATATACACCATGTTATTATCATACTGTTGCTGTATATATACCATGTTATTATTATACTGTTACTGTATATACACCATGTTATTATCATACTGTTGCTGTATATACACCATGTTATTATCATACTGTTACTGTATATACACCATGTTATTATCATACTGTTGCTGTATATATACCATGTTATTATCATACTGTTACTGTATATACACCATGTTATTATCATACTGTTACTGTATATACACCATGTTATTATCATACTGTTACTGTATATATACCATGTTATTATTATACTGTTACTGTATATACACCATGTTATTATCATACTGTTACTGTATATACACCATGTTATTATTATACTGTTACTGTATATACACCATGTTATTATCATACTGTTGCTGTATATACACCATGTTATTATTATACTGTTACTGTATATACACCATGTTATTATCATACTGTTGCTGTATATACACCATGTTATTATCATACTGTTACTGTATATACACCATGTTATTATCATACTGTTGCTGTATATACACCATGTTATTATCATACTGTTACTGTATATACACCATGTTATTATCATACTGTTACTGTATATACACCATGTTATTATCATACTGTTGCTGTATATACACCATGTTATTATCATACTGTTACTGTATATACACCATGTTATTATCATACTGTTACTGTATATATACCATGTTATTATCATACTGTTGCTGTATATACACCATGTTATTATCATACTGTTACTGTATATACACCATGTTATTACCATACTGTTACTGTATATACACCATGTTATTATCATACTGTTACTGTATATACACCATGTTATTATCATACTGTTACTGTATATATACTGTACCATGTTATTATCATACTGTTACTGTATATACACCATATTATTATCATACTGTTACTGTATATACACCATGTTATTATCATACTGTTGCTGTATATACACCATGTTATTATCATACTGTTACTGTATATATACCATGTTATTATCATACTGTTACTGTATATACACCATGTTATTATTATACTGTTACTGTATATACACCATGTTATTATCATACTGTTACTGTATATACACCATGTTATTATCATACTGTTGCTGTATATACACCATGTTATTATCATACTGTTACTGTATATATACCATGTTATTATCATACTGTTACTGTATATACACCATGTTATTATTATACTGTTACTGTATATATACCATGTTATTATCATACTGTTACTGTATATATACTGTACCATGTTATTATCATACTGTTACTGTATATATACCATGTTATTATCATACTGTTACTGTATATACACCATGTTATTATCATACTGTTACTGTATATATACTGTACCATGTTATTATCATACTGTTACTGTATATACACCATATTATTATCATACTGTTACTGTATATATACTGTACCATGTTATTATCATACTGTTGCTGTATATACACCATGTTATTATCATACTGTTACTGTATATACACCATGTTATTATCATACTGTTGCTGTATATACACCATGTTATTATCATACTGTTACTGTATATATACCATGTTATTATCATATTGTTACTGTATATACACCATGTTATTATCATACTGTTACTGTATATATACCATGCTATTATCATACTGTTACTGTATACATGTATACAACATATTATCATACTGTTACTGTATAGTAACAGTAATTTATCTAGTAAATTCGGCGTGCAAATGGTCCACCAAGCAGCGCTATTTTTTTCGTATTAAAGGAGAATTTCGGTTTTTTTGAACCTGGACCCATCTCCTGGCAATAATTATGATTTGGCCACTCACCCAGCGATGTCCGTGGCGTTTCTGGCCGTCCTAGCGTTGTTTTGAGATCAATAGCGTCCAAGTCAGTTGTAAAATGGAGCTGATTTGGGGCCAAGTGTGAGCCTGTCTTTCCTGCATCTAAATAGCTATTTTTATTCCCGTTTTCGCCAAATATCGTCGCAATGTGATCCCTCAACATCCACCAGAGTGATATTTCGCACCAGGCCATTTCCTGGAGTCTCCCAGGGATCAAATTGCCTCAAACGTGATCTCGGTCACCAAGTCTCGTAAAGTCCCGCGATACTTTCCTGCCGACTGGCCAACTACAGGTAGGACGCTTTGCGGTGGTGGTTTTAGCGTAACCTATGTGGGGTTTGGCGTAACCTATGTGGGATTCGAAATAACGAAGGTTATGCCAAACCCCACATAGGTTACGCTAAAACACCGCAAAGCGTCCTACCTGTAGTTGGCCAGTCGGCAGGAAAGTATCGCGGGACTTTACGAGACTTGGTGACCGAGATCACGTTTCCTGATGTATTGTGTATTAACTATTTAAGTATACCTGTACATTACTTCTTTATTATTTAAATTCTTAATAAGCATCAAGAAGCTCCCTTTTTTCTATTCAATGTTTATATTGGCCTGCTGAGCTATCTTGTCACCACTTTTTGATTTTTCCTGATTGAATGGACAACACCTGTCCTGTGAAAGCACACCTGAGTGTGATTGCAATGACATCAGGATCAGTCATGCAGTAATAGGCTACATTTAGACAGTAGATTAATCAAAACATTGATGTCACAGGTAGGCTGTATACCATAATATATCATGAATCTATGTGAATAAATAGATTTATATAAATAGTAATCACAGCCTAATGCATAGAGATAAATCCTGAAACCTTCTCGCAACAGTTCCATGCCATCCATAAGTAACACAATCTAAGCTAGTGTAGAAGTGAGTAACTAGGCTAATAATAACCATAACAGCACAAATAATTGACAAAAATCTCGAAATAAATATACAGTATTTACTCTGAGAAATGAAATAATGAGAAAAGGAACAATTATTGATGGTTAAAACTGAATAATGACATCACAACAGTCTAATCCTAATGCTAAATTAAAATGAGATATTCCTCTAAATCTGTCTTCAAACTGCAAAAGGGGGGGGGGGAACACCCAAAGAGTTTCCTCCCTTCCACTGATGTGCTAGTAGGAAGTATTTGATCTATCATCTATCAATCTGTCATTAACTTCTTTACCAATGCACAGGCTGCTGTACCTATCCCTACATAGCTAGTTAGATCAGATCCTGTGTATATATAGGCAGTGCTGGGAGTAACTAGTTACTAAGTAACTAGTTACTGTAACTTAACTACTTTTTGCAGTAACTAGTAATCTAACTAATTACTTTTTCAAATTACTAACTCAGTTACAGTTACTAAAATAGTAACTGGGCTAGTTACTAGTTACTCTAGGACATGAAAATAACAGACAACTTCAGAGGATTATCTGGTTTCTGATCCTCAGACCTAGTCCGGGGAGAGAGCTGCAGCTGCAGCCAGAGCCCCAGAGGCTAATGACCTTGATAGGCTATGAGCCTCCCCAATAAGTTAAAGTCCCTGGAAACCAAAATCCACAAAAATGTTCTAACTATGTTATTTAGGGTCTTATGTGAGTAATTGTGTGCCTCAGCTAAGTATGAGCCATTACTTTCAACCCAAAGCCCGAAAATCGCCACTTTTCTACAAGGTCTGGATTTCCACTTCCTCATTAAAGAGAGCAGTGCGCGAGGTGCTCAAATGCAAAATCTTATGACGTCATAAGCTCTATATAACCTTTGTACACACGCGCAACCCGCCCTTCTCCTTTTGTCCGTTCTTCTTGCCCCCACAGCGCTCGCTCAGTGTCTGTCTGTCTCCCTCCCTGTGTGCTGTGTGTCGAGCGCTATGCTGCCTGCTCTCTCTCTCTCTCTCTCTCTCTCTCTCTCAATCTCTCTCTCTCACTAGTCCCGAGAGAGAGAGCCTGGTGACGCGAGGTTACTGTCACACACACACACACACACACACACACACAGAGAGTAGCGCTGTGCAGTCGCAGCGACAGTCTCTTCCTCTCCGAGCAACGAGCAAACACACACACACACACAAACTCCATCTCTCTTTCCTTCTCTCTCTCTCCCCGTTTCCCTCCCTCCCTCTCTCTCTCTCTCTCGCTCTCTCTCTCTTAGAGACCTGCAGTCTTGCACGCACAAACACACGGGACACGCCCACACAGTCCGCGGGAGAAAATACACTCTAAAATATAATTGATTCTCATGACTTTTGCCATGACTGTCAAACCTAAATTTATATACTTTGCGACGTTCATCGTCGTTCAAATTTGGCTGGTGGCTTATTAACATAGGTTCCTGTGATGAACTCAAAATGCTAAATAATAAAAACATATTTCTGGTTTCCAGGGACTTTAATGTTCAATGCCACACTGTGCCACAGTAATAATAATAATAATAATAATAATAATAATAATAATGCATTTTATTTATGGGCGCCTTTCAAGGCTCTCAAGGACACCGTACAGACATGGTTAAAACAAGCAGCAAGAATCAGGCATAAAATACAAATACAAAATATAATTTAAAAACAACAATTAAGTAAAATAATTAGTAGAGAGAATAGGCCAGTTTAAAAAGGTGTGTTTTCAGGTGTGATTTGAAGATGGAGAGTCACTAAAATAACAAAAGTGACACTAAAATAATGTGTGCATTAATAAGACAGTTGAAGCAGACTTTTAAAAGTAACAGAAAAGAGACTTTCCCTAGTAACTAATTACTTTGAAGTAACTAGTAACTTTAAAGTAATTAAATTACTTTTTGAGAGAAGTAACTAGTAACTGTAACTAATTACCAATTTTCAGTAACTTGCCCAACACTGTATATAGCAGGGGTCGGCAACCTTTTTGATATTAAGTGCCATTTTCAATTTTGCTTGTCAATCAGTGGTGTGCCACACCAAGATTAATGACTCGCACATCAAAATTTAACGTTATTCCTTCTAAAATCAGGACATTGCAATGAAAGGACTATACAAGATACACAGCACCGTCCTTCTCTGTCTTGCTCGCTGGCATTTTCCATCTGCTTTCTGCTGCCCAGAGCCATGTATATATAGGATATTTACGGTAGTGACCCACTCTCTGCCTCTGATTGGTTGCCTTCCATGGCAGCAGCAGAGCAAGCTAGTAAGAGAGTGGTGTCTTACTGCTCTGCTGCTGCCATGGAAGGCAACCAATCAGAGGCAGAGAGTGGGTCACTACCATAAATATCCTAAATAACATGCCGCGCAATTGCAAATGGCTGTGGTAATTTGACAGGGCACTGTCAAAATCTCAATTGCGCACTTATTGCTGCTGTGCGTTGCCGTGCCAGTGGTTAACCCTTCGCGTGCCAGAGGTGGCAGCCATGCCATAGGTTGCTGACCCCTGGTATATAGGTAATGAATTTTTTAATTCTTTAAGTAAAGGCAAGCTAAATGGTCTGCACCGATTAGAAAGCTCATTCCCATGTTCCTCTCAGTTCTCCAATGTCTGTTAAGAATGGGCTCAAGAACGATTGTAATTCTGACAATGATAATAAAAGAACAAGAATGTCCAGTTTTAGAGGTGGCCACAATGTTTTTTTCTTGCTCGGTCTGGACTATTCTTCTTTTAACAGCTGATGTAGGCTACCACTGTCCCTGAAAATTGCCATCCATCTTTCTAGCTGGCGTGTATCTCTGCCCTCAAGCAAAAGTAAACGAGGCCCATAAACTATTGGCAGGATAATTGACAGAAAATTAAATTAAAATACTGAACAGTGATTATATTCTTCGGCAATTACAACTACTGTCACCTATACAAATATGGGTTACCTCTTAATTGTGAACAGTGGGTCAGCTGCCAAAATTGGAAGAAAATATTTTGGATTACCGTACTTTCACACTACAATTAAAGCAACATCTGCTCTTCAGTCTCCCTATATTGTACTCAGAAACTAACCTAAACTAACGGATGTAAACGTGCAAACAAAAACTGGGCATCTCCTGAGGCTTCACAGACTGCCTCAGCTCTATACTGACTGGTAAGCCATCAGAGGTGAGAACAGAAGTACTGACACCTACACAAACACTCATTTATTTCCTCTGCTCATATATCTGATTTTACCTGCCCTGCCTCGGAAAACTGTTGTGAAGTTCAAACAGGACACGGTTGCCTTCAGAAACATCAAGACAACAGGCTTAGGTGAAGTGACGGAGAGGGGATATCAGGTATTTTCTACGTAGTCAGCTAAATGTTCAGTTGTAACTTGGTGCTTTCACAACATATTCACATAATAAGATTTTGGATATATAATCATCAGTAATGTGGATGTAATGACTAAGTTGGTAAAGACAAATAAGAGAACAGCTAGAACAGTCTGGTAAGTTCAGAAAATGACATCACTTTACTGTAACTACTGTAGGAATGGAAAATCTGGAGATGATGTGCCATGGCTGCCCGCTCCACGGGGTCCCAAAATCATGACTGACAGACAGACACCGCCCACCCACCTAGGCACCATCGTGCAACTGTGCGCCATCGGCTCATACTACATCACAATTGCTCGAGTGACATCGCTGATGACATCACTGATGACATCACTGATGACATCACAATTGCTCCATCACTGATGACATCACAATCATGACAGACACCGCACACCCACTTAGCCAATTTTAACTAAGAGAAGATGCAGGCTTTAAAACCAGGAAAAGACAACACTTACAGTATGCCATATATTACGATATCCAAAATCTAATATCGATATATTGCCCAGCCTTAACCAGCAGACACAAAAACAGCCCTCATACCCTCCATTTGCTATAAATTACACATAATCTCAATTATTTCTTGAGCCATTTTGACAAACAAACCTAGAATATGGAACTCCTGGAGACCTGTGCAGAAACCTGTGCATCTCAGCTTGGTTCAACAGGAGATTCACAGCTAAACATAATCCCTTCTGCAACTATGAACAAACCCAGGCACAGAGTTGCACTCTCTCCAATTTTCTTTACTCCCTGCCTGTCTCTTGCAAAACCAACCAGCTGTTTAGATGGCACATGCCAACGCAAGACTACCCCTCGGTAGTCAGTAGGCTTCATCACCAACAATGATGACTCCATAGAGCTACAGTATGAGTTGTGCATGGAGTGCTGACGTCCCAGAGATCAACGCCCTCAAAATAAATCACATTGAAGATCAATTTGCTCACCTACCCAGTGTTCTTCTGCCTTAGTAGAAATGATTAGAGACAGGTATTAAATGCTTACATTGTGTTCCTGGAGGTAATTGTGAGCAACACCCTCAAACAGGATGAGAACATCTCTGCCTTAATCCAGATGGCCTAACAGATAAGTGTCTCCAATGCAGCAACTGAAGACACACTGTCCCACAGCCACTCCTGGTGGCGCTCACAGCCCTCACAGCCCTCACATCCTCTGTCCCGTCCCGTCCTGTCTCCTCTCTCCCACAATAAATAAAAAGCAGTGCGTTGTCCACAACACTGAGAAGGTCACTGTCTGTCTGCCAGCAGTCCTCCATCATGTGAGTCTGTCCACAGCACTGAGAGGGTCACTGTCTGTCTGCCAGCTGTCCTCCATCTGAGACTTACATCATGTGAGTCTGTCCACAACACTGAGAGGGTCACTGTCTGTCTGCCAGCTGTCCTCCATCTGAGACTTACATCATGTGAGTCTGTCCACAACACTGAGAGGGTCACTGTCTGTCTGCCAGCTGTCCTCCATCATGTGAGTCTGTCCACAACACTGAGAGGGTCACTGTCTGTCTGCCAGCTGTCCTCCATCATGTGAGTCTGTCCACAACACTGAGAGGGTCACTGTCTGTCTGCCAGCTGTCCTCCATCATGTGAGTCTGTCCACAGCACTGAGAGGGTCACTGTCTGTCTGCCAGCTGTCCTCCTCCATGTGAGTCTGTCCACAACACTGAGAGGGTCACTGTCTGTCTGCCAGCTGTCCTCCATCATGTTAGTCTGTCCACAGCACTGAGAGGGTCACTGTCTGTCTGCCAGCTGTCCTCCATCATGTGAGTCTGTCCACAACACTGAGAGGGTCACTGTCTGTCTGCCAGCTGTCCTCCATCTGAGACTTACATCATGTGAGTCTGTCCACAACACTGAGAGGGTCACTGTCTGTCTGCCAGCTGTCCTCCATCATGTGAGTCTGTCCACAACACTGAGAGGGTCACTGTCTGTCTGCCAGCTGTCCTCCATCATGTTAGTCTGTCCACAGCACTGAGAGGGTCACTGTCTGTCTGCCAGCTGTCCTCCATCTGAGACTTACATCATGTGAGTCTGTCCACAACACTGAGAGGGTCACTGTCTGTCTGCCAGCTGTCCTCCATCTGAGACTTACATCATGTGAGTCTGTCCACAGCACTGAGAGGGTCACTGTCTGTCTGCCAGCTGTCCTCCATCTGAGACTTACATCATGTGAGTCTGTCCACAACACTGAGAGGGTCACTGTCTGTCTGCCAGCTGTCCTCCTCCATCTTAGACTTACATGATGTGAGTCAATTTACGGGAATAATCGCTCCTGATTCGGCCAATCCAGGTGCCAACTTACTTGAAAATCTGTCCACGGGAAAGTGGTGTCATCCCATCACAAACCAGCACCACCCACTTTCTTAAAAGCTTTTTCTCACAGCCTGTTAAAACAGCCTCTATGAACCTTTCCTCCTTACCCCATTCCTCACTTCGACTGAAAGCTACCACAAGAGCTGACTTGACTGTAAATAGCAAAATATGAATGCTGTCTCTACCTGACTTGACTTTAATTCACCTCACTATATACTGTATATATTTTTATATTATATTCATATTATATATGAATACTATACTGTCATATTGTGCAGCTGCTACTGTCTCTTTATCACTACAAAGTCTTTTATATTCCCTTTGTATGATGTGTGCAGCTCATCTCACGGAAATTACACCTAAAGTTAGTTTTATTATTATATTTTAGTTCATAGCTCATAAGATTAATGTTTTATAGGCCAATATGCAAAACCATTTTCATTCAATATAATATACAATATAAATCATAGCTTAAAATGTCAAAATCTTTGAAATATTGAAATAGCTTACTGTACCAATACTACTTTTAAATGGAAAGAAATTGCTAAACTGTATTCACCTTATGTTCCAACACAGGGGTCAGCCAGTTACTTCCTATTGTGTTTACACTTCCTGTGACAGTACAGTACTAGTGACCAGGTAAAACAGAACACTTCCTGTGACAGTACAGTACTAGTGAGCAGGTAAAACAGACAGTGTTTTGAACAGGAAGTCATAATACAACTGGGTAAAGTGGGCGGGGCTACATAAGGTGAATAAGTATAATAGAGTAACATTAAAGCAGCTACGAGCAACTTTTTCGATTGTTATTAAACAGTATAAATTTAATATCAATGCATCATATCTTACCTCTAATAGTCGACGAGACCAAAGCCGTGTGTATCTGAGATTGCTCCCTTAGGTGATTATTAAGTCTATAGTCTGTCTAAACTCGCGTCAACAGGGGGCTCTCTAGAGCGACCGGACCGGGTAACCCGGAAGTGAAACGCGGAAGTGAAACCAGGAAGTGAAACGCAGCTGCCTTCTTACGCCGTTTGCGCTGCCTAGCAACATAACATAAACAATGTGAACGCCACGCATACTCGCGGGAACATCTCTCGTTATATTCTAACAGGTTTTTTGGAAGTTATTTTGTGGTTATGGCCGAAGTGGCTGCTGCAAACCGTTTCATTTCACTTCCTGATCTGCCCTGGCTACAGACACACTAACACTGGCCGATTCACTCGGGCTTCAAGCGAGACTAATCTGCGTTGGTATCGTCGACTATTAGAGGTAAGATGTGATGCATTGATATTAAATTTATACTGTTTAATAACAATCGAAAAAGTTGCTCGTAGCTGCTTTAACTATTTGTAGTTACTCTCTTCCCCCTGCTAATCATCTAATTTATTTCACCAACAACGAGACAAAAATGCTAAATAGAGCGGCAATATTAGATGGTTGTATTAATAATAATAATAATAATACACATTTTTAATAGGACAAGCTCAATTAATGAGACTAGATGAATTTTACTTACTCCTTTAACATCAAGGTCCCTATAAACAGCACAAGCTGAGAAATCACAAGCTTTGATTTGCCCAGCATGAGGCAACATCAGGTGCAAGGTGCTGTTAAAGTTCAATCTACAGAAATAATGAGTCTTTACACTGGCAACTGTAAAAACCATTGTTAGCTAGCCTGAATAGATACAAGCATTCAAATAACAAGCTACTGATGTCTGCAGTTTTTACATTAACTGAATTAGTCAACATGAATGCTTCTTTGCATTATTACAGTTAGTTCAAAGTGGAGCGAGACAGAAAAAACTGGGAGGGACACACACACACACACACACACACACACACACACACACACACACACACACACACACACACACACACACACACACACAGAGAGGGAAGGTGTGTGTCAGGGGTCCCAGGGCCAACTTGAACCCAGGATGTTGGGGTTACATGAGCCAACTGAGCCACCATGATGTGCACCATTGATACATTTTGTATGAGCTAGCACACTAGCAGTAGGAAAATGTCTTCAGTAACAATAGTGAGATGTCTAGCTATGGGCAGTGAGCTAACTAGTACGCTATGTGCAGTGGAGGAGAGGCACACAGGTAGGTCAGCGGTGAGTGGCCTACAAGGCGGGTGGTGCATATAATAAACAGCATACAATGCCAGAGAAACTTCTACATCATTCCACATGGATCAAATGGCAACTAACAGGAGTATATTGAAATGTCTGGTCAACAAATGAACCCAGGTTTCCACTACTGTATTTCACAATGAACACAAAGCTCAAAGGGGTGAGTCACTATCAATACCGCAGCACATGGATGTTGTGGAGCTTGTGGTCAGCTGTTGTGAATGCATTATTCATGTGATGTGTTACCAGGAAGTCAACTCTAAGTCACTCTTCAAGAGTGCACTTTTACATGTAGCATGACCAACTTTGATGCAGACACGCCCATCCGGCCCGGGGCGTGTGCTGAGTTTGAAGCTGGGAAGAGACTCAGCCAGAGAGGAAGTGGCACACACGCGCGCGCACACACACACACACACACACACACACACACACACACACACACACACACACACACACACACACACACACACACTCGCTACCATCTGCACAGGTGGTCAGATTACTGTCACAGCATCCCCTCAAAGCAATATTTCACTTCATTAGAAATGGAATATTCTCAACACACACGCGGGCGCACGCACGCACGCACGCACGCACACACACACACACACACACACACACACACACACACACACACACACACACACACACACACACACACACACACAGGCTTTCTCCCCCAGCGCACAAAATTGCAAATATAATTGCCTCTTCAAAAGCATGATAATAATATTACCTGGATCTACATTGTTGCGTTTTGTGAATATGTTGGAGTATTGTTTTAGACTAGGTTTTCAAACTGACAGCAACAAAGTCCCAGATACCGGTTGTCCATTACCCCATAATGCCCACACAACACACACACACTATCACACAACACACACACACACACACACTCTGCATTAAGTCATTTCTTGGTGCTATAATGCTCCGCTGGCCTATCACATGCTTATGCCCACTCAGCTAATTAAGACTGGAGGAGCTTTGGACTTCTCTTGCCTGATCAGTGTCCACACGCGCACACACAACACACACACACACACACACACACACACACACACACACACACACACACACACACACACACACACACACACACACGGTGGGACTACCCTGTACTTTGACTTAGTACGTAGACTAAATTAATTCCCTAACCTTAATTCTATCCTAACCAAAAAATGAGCCATTTCAAAGCGAGGACTGTCCATTATTCATCCTTTGGAGGATTTTGCTCTTCTCAGGAGGACGCTAGTGTCCTCAGAAGGATAGAAGTGCACACAAACACAAACGTATACAGAGAGAAATCTTGTACTACATACGATAGAACGGCAGAACACCACCACTAAAGATTCATGAATCTACAATCCTTCAGTCAACAAGTCTGGTGGAGTTTGACGCTCTCTGCACGTGAAAACATGCGTACTGGAACATAGTCAACATACACACCCACATGTGCCAGGCCACATTCGCACATAACACGTATCTACTGTAAGTACGTGAGTGAACACACCCTGTACACACACAAGGATGCCTACAATTCCCCATAAATCTTCATCCATGACAACAGAGGAGATTGCCAACATATTCAATGCAATATGCACAGATGTAGATGCAGACTTCCTCAAGCCAGAACGACTGCCAGCCACACTTTAAGCTAACATGCAAAAAAAAAAAAAAACACACACACACACAGGGACAACGGCAGAGATGGAGGGCAGAAGCACGACACAGACAGAGAGGTGGATTTACCTACCACACACGGGCAGAGAGAAGGAAGCTTAGTGCGGCCCTTCATGAGCGAGAGACAGAGGAAAAACAGCCTCCCAGACACCCGCAGTAGAGGAGGAGAGGGATGGGGGGAGAACGAGAGAGATGGGAGTCTGGGGAGGAAGGGTAAGGGAGGGAAGGGGAAAGGGGGGGATGTCGTAGCAGATTAGGAGAGAGAGTTTTCCTGGAAGCCAAGAGTTGGTGTTGGATATTATCTTGATGTTAAAGGCAAGGGTCTGGATAGACTAGAGAGACTGCTCCAGCCGTGACTCATAAAATTGTTTGTCACAGCCAGTGAGTGAGGGAGGGGAGCGAGAGCGAGAGAGCGAGAGAGCGACGTAGATAAAGAAAGTAAACCTCACATACTGTACATTTCACATTTTTATTTCTTTACCTCTTCCATTTCTTCTTTTTCAAAAAATAGGCTACAGCTTTGGGTTTATGACATCTACTCTGCTCTCGCCCTTTCTGACTGACACACACACACACACACACACACACACACACACACACACACACACACACACACACACACACACACACAGGTAATCGCCTCCCCTCATTTGGATTACTATTCATCAATATGCCGGTAACTCTAAAAAACAATGGAAATGTAGAGAAGCAAAATGGCTTGCATTATTCTGCTTCATTATTGTAACTTAAATCTATGAAAGCCATATTTGAATTGACACAGATGTGCCTGCACACACACGCACACACACACACACACACACACACACACACACACACACACACACACACACACACACACACACGTGCTGCACAGCACCTGCTGAAATAACAGGGTGACTTGAGAGCAAAAGGCCCAGCAGAAATGAGCTCAGAGAGGAAATTGCAGCATTTCATATGTTTGTTGGGAGTACAGGCCTGCATGAATCTACAATGCATAACATATATTTCTCATATGGCCTGCAGAAAGCCTTCACACAGTGGCAATTTGACATTTTCATCATTTGACATTTCCAGTCATTTTAAACCCTCCCCTACAGTATATATAACTTTTTGAATGACTGCGATAGCTTTCTCAGATCAAAAGTTATGAGTATTTTAATCCGTTATGTCTAAAAGTAAAACTTGAGGAAAAAAAGGCTTTAAAGAACCCCTAAAGTCATGTTTCAAGATGTGTATAAAATACTCTACTATGAATAATAATTTGTGTCTGATGCTTTTTCCCACAAAAAAGGTTAAAATATCTTGTTAAAATCCTTAAAATGGCTGCCCCTACTTCTCCCTCATTTACATAACTAGCCAATCACAGCATACAACACAGGCTTTCAACACATTCTCACTTGTGAAAAAGTGATGACAAGGGTTGCTGACCGATCTGCAGTATATGGTGAGTTGGGAGTGAGAATGTGTTGGGCCTTTAACTGCTGAATACTGGACAGGGATTGGCTCCAAGATTTGTGATGTCACAAATCTTGCTTGTTGAAAACTGCCTTTTCAGTGAGCTCTGAGAAACTTTCCACTTTCAGAATATGATTGTGAAAACAGCCTTCTCGTGTCAAACTCTGCACAGACATCATTCTGCACAGTGAAGCTCAGACATCCAACTGTAGGAACATGAAGAAAAACAGATTTTTGACTTTAGGGGGTCTTTAACAATTCCACAACATTGTATTTTCTACAGTGGCATTCCACCAAAACCATAAAAATCCCTTTTGTTTTATGATAATAATTATTCACCATGATGTACTACAGAGATGAAAGTAACCAAATCTCTCAAAATCTCAAAATACCTGCAAAACTCATTTGAAACCTTCTTTTGTTCATTGCCAATAATGTGCAGCAGCGACATGTGAAGGGTTTCTGCAGGCCACCGTACAGTATTCTACCATTATCCTGGATTTAGCATTTTGCAGTTAGATTGTCAGGGGGCTTCAGGCTAGAGCGAGGTGCTCGGCGCAGGCGAATGACGTGCAGCACACAGGCCTTCTTCAGGCATCCTCTCTGCCCATGGTACGCCATGATGGTATGGCATGGTAGGATTGCCTTTTCCCCAGGGAGGGTCTGGTGAGATGAAGGAGGAGCGCGGCCGGGAGAAACCCACAGGGCCTGAGCCTCCATGCACCGAAGGGTCTTTCAATGCTGCGGTATAGCACTAGCTCTATTGCAGTGGATTGGGCATTATCAACCCTTCTGCGGGCAACGTTGCAGACAGAGTAGGAAGGCTGATCCGTGAGCGGCTGCTTCCGGGACGCGGGTCGGGGTCTTACTCGGCCTCGGCTGGGTCTACTGGGCGAGGGTGTATGATGTTCGATAGACCCGAAACACCTTATGACCCCAGTTAACATCACTGATGACGCGTCCCAGCGGATGCTGTAGTATGTATTTTGAATTGTATTATTCTGGCTCCCCTGGCCAGTGACACTTAGGAATAGTCTAGGTGACAACCAAGTATAGTTTGGTGACAAGCTGGAGAGATAGTTGACGGTCGGAGAGACGGCACCCGGTACGGGATGGGTTTAGCACCCCAGCCTGGCTCTCTCGTGAGGGAGAAATCCACAAACGCTACGGATTAGCCTCCTGAAAAGCTGTGTAAAGATCGGCGCGGCCTGGGGTCCTTCAGGCTAGAGCGAGGTGCTCGGTGCAGGAGAATGACGTGCAGCGCACAGGCCTTCTTGAGGCATCCTCTCTGCCCATGGTACGCCATGATGGTATGGCATGGTAGGATTGCCTTTTCCCCAGGGAGGGTCTGGTGAGACAAAGGAGGAGCGCGGCCGGGAGAAACCCACAGGGCCTGAGCCTCCATGCACCGAAGGGTCTTTCAATGCTGCGGTATAGCACTAGCTCTATTGCAGCAGATTGGGCATGATCAACCCTTCCGCGGGCAACGTTGCAGACAGAGTATGAAGGCAGATCCGTGAGCGGCTGCTTCCAGGACGCGGGTCGGGGTCTTAATTGGCCTCGGCTGGGTCTACTGGGCGAGGGTGTATGATGTTCGATAGACCCGAAACACCTTACGACCCCAGTATGTATTTTGAATTGTATCACTATCTATGAGGTCATTTAATGTATACCTGGCACTATGTGATTTCTGTGATCAGATTGCAATCGGATAGTGTTGACCACTTGAAAGTACAGGTGTACAGTAAATGCCTCCAAGACACATTAAGGATGGATTGCGATCTGATCGGTTGAAACCACCTCCTGAGGTGGTCAGGGACGCATTGTGACCACATTGAACAAAAGTGTAAATGCAATACATCCTCTCAATCCACATGCAGCAGTCACCGCTGTTTTTCTGCCGCTCTACTCTATGGAGCTTGCCTGATCGATTTGCATTTGGATCTCAATGTGGACACTGGAGACAAATATTAATACCAGGTGTAAATGGAATCAGGTTAACGTGGTCAAGCACTAGCCTGGTCAAGCACTATCCGATTGCAATCTGATCACAGAAAACGCATGTTAGTGCCAGGTGTAAATGGCCTCTATGTCACCTTGATGTCTGAACCCTAAATCCAAAGCCCAACATTAGTGTGGCTACAGACAGGGGAGGTGACACTGTGCTAAACAAACAAGGTGCACCGAGGTGGATGGACCGCTGTCACTTCCTGTCAGGGGACCTTAAATTCCAGCAGCGTCCCCGCAGATCATATCAGATGGTCACTGTGTCAATCAACAACAAAAAATGACATCAACAAGAGCATCATGGGAACATCAATTTCAAACAAAGGGTTACACTTTGCACAAGAAGGCCCAAGTCATACCCATAGTATTTATTCCTCTAACTGCCTCCAGGTTATGGACTTCCTGACTGATGGGTACAATGTGCAGGGCTGCCATCCAGTGGGGGGCGCTTTAAATTTGAGCAAAAGTGGACATACCCTAATAGACTATAGAAGGTCTGGTCAGTATTTCACTCATGTACAAGTATTCAAGTAATGGTTATGAAGTTTATATGCATTTTATATAGGATTTCTGAACTTAAACTTGGTAAGATCTTATAGTGCCTCTTAAAGTTATTTGACTACATTTTCATCAACTTTATCACAACTTTAGTTTGGTATTCAACCCTTAAAACATACTGTATACTAAACGGGCGTCCTTGTAGTGCAGGGGAAGATTCCCTGCCTACCAACACAAGGGTTGCAGGGTGTTGCATACACACTGGGAGGAATAGTGTGATCCTCCCATGTGTGCTACATCCTGCCGGTGAAACTTGCTGTCAGGTGAAAAGAAACAGCTGGCGACTGCACATGTATCAGAGGAAACTTGTGCACCATTGTGATAGCTGCAGAGAACAGACATGCATGGACACCGGTTTGAAGCAGTTCATCACTGGTGTTAGCCTATATAATAGCCTCTTCGTGCAAAACAATACCACGTTCTTTATATCAGGACGAAGTCACCCCCAATTTTTTTTTGTAAATTGTTGTAAACAGACATCACTACTTGCATCATCAGTTTGGGAAAATATAAATTTTCTTTTAATCACTTGCTAACACTGTTTATGTAACCGAATGACTGAGTCCTCATGAGTCCTGAGTGGTAGCGAGTAGGCTGGTTAAACTCACTCCCCAGTATAAAGGCCCATTAACCAGCTCCGCCAAGGGAGCTATAGCTCTCTAGGCATAGTGGTTAACACGTGTGCTTTGGAAGCAGGAGGTCGGTGGACATGTAATGCTCCTGTCTTTTAACTTCAAGTCATTGTTACATTAACATGTAATGCTCCTGTCTTTTAACTTCAAGTCATTGTTACATTAACATGTAATGCTCCTGTCTTTTAACTTCAAGTCGTTGTCACATTAACATGTAATGCTCCTGTCTTTTAACTTCAAGTCATTGTCACATTAACATGTAATGCTCCTGTCTTTTAACTTCAAGTCGTTGTTACATTAACATGTAATGCTTCTGTCTTAACTTCAAGTCATTGTTACATTAACATGTAATGCTCCTGTCTTTTAACTTCAAGTCGTTGTTACATTAACATGTAAGCTCTATTTCCAGTGTTTGCAAATTGATTATTTTTCACATATTCTTGTGATGCAAAGGACGTGGCCAAATCTGGATTGAAATCAATCAACTGATTGATTTCATGCATTATGCTTTATTGCCCTTCCTGTGCCTTCAAAATGTGACAACCAAATGCAGGCTGTACACTTAGGTCTCTTAATTCTTATTTCAACATTTTTTCAAGCACTCTTCTCAAATATACAATGAGAAGTGTGCCCACCCAATTGAAAGATAAACACAATAAGTGATGTCAGCTGATGTTCAGATGTTGAAAGAGCAGAGAAACACAAGCGCAGGAAAAAAATTGTGTGGCTAAAAATGCCTCCACATGAAGACATAATCACAAATGCAATCTAAGGATTCACTTGTTCGCATCAAGTTCATAACTGATTGTCTTTAGATGTAAATATTTAGGAATATATTAAATTTCATATCTATCTTCTCAAATACTATATGTGATTTCATATCATTTCCCGTTTGGCAATAGACATCATAATTGTCATCCATTTGTTTCATGCAATAACTAAAATGATCAAGTGTACCAAATATACTTGAAATAATTGAATTATATTGAGAAATGTACTGTATGTGGGTAAAGAGAGAAGTTTTCTCCCCAATTGGCCAATTCCCCCTGTTGTCACAGTCATTGATCCACCCCCTCCCGATCTGGGGAGAGCCGTAGACTAGCACATGCTTCCTCCGATACATGTGCAGTTGCCAGCTGCTTCTTTTCACCTGACAGCGAGGAGTTTCACCTGCAGGACATAGTGCATGGGAGTATCACCCCAGTTATCCTCCCCGCACGGCCAGGTGCCCCGACCAACCAGAGGAGGCACTAGTACAGCGGGCAGGACACAATTAATCTGGCTTCCCACCCGCAGACACGGCCAATTGTGCCTGTATGGACACCCAACCAAGCCGGAGGTAACACGGGGGCTCAAACCTGCGACCTCCGTGTTGGTAGGCAGGGGAGGCAACACACGCCCTTCGGTACAATTATTGAGCAATACTTACCCTCCACCTCACGGCACCATATTATGCCCAACACAAATCCAAATGGACATGTTTTTCTTAAAAACCTCCTCATTCACCAGAGGGCCATGTTGGCCAATCAGTCATTTTTATCTTAGAGGCACTCGACTCCTCGGAATAATAAGATGTAATTTGATAATACCACTAATCCAATCAAAATTTTGATTTTTGGGTCCTCTTGGCTTTGACACATAATGTAATGCAGCTACTATAGTTTCTATACCCCAGGGGGGTTCCTCCGTATATAACCCCCCCCATTAAAAACATGCAGAAGATCAGATCGTCATCGTCATCCGACCAGTGACGACAACATCCGAAGTCGGTCCCCGGGCGCTGTACGAGAAAGCGACCACTGCTCCTGGCCTGCCCTCCGTGCATGTGTTGATGTGTAATCGTGTGACAATAAAGACGGGCTTGTCCGTCTGAAATCGTGTTTTTTTAATCGTGTTTTATACAGTAGCTTGGCATCCTGTCTGTTGAGTGCAGTTCCTTCTCTTTGTCTCTCATGCCTCGTCTCTCTCTGCTACATGGCTGTATTAAGAGGCAAGGAGAAACAGAGTCAATGCACCATGACCCCATTGGACTGTTTTACAGTGGACTGCTGTGGGGTGATGGATGGGTTATGACACCTGCAGAGGTTAGGCCCAAAGCCCGCTGGACCTCAACACCACACTGAGTCATATCATCACACTGGACCTCGACACCACACTGAGTCATGTCGTCACACTGGACCTCAACACCACACTGAGTCATGTCGTCACACTGGACCTCAACACCACACTGAGTCATGTCATCACACTGAACCTCAACACCACACTGAGTCATGTCATCACACTGGACCTCGACACCACACTGAGTCATGTCGTCACACTGGACCTCAACACCACACTGAGTCATGTCGTCACACTGGACCTCAACACCACACTGAGTCATGTCATCACACTGGACCTCAACACCACACTGAGTCATGTCGTCACACTGGACCTCAACACCACACTGAGTCATGTCATCACACTGGACCTCGACACCACACTGAGTCATGTCGTCACACTGGACCTCAACACCACACTGAGTCATGTCGTCACACTGGACCTCGACACTACACTGAGTCATGTCGTCACACTGGACCTCAACACTACACTGAGTCATGTCGTCACACTGAACCTCGACACCACACTGAGTCATGTCGTCACACTGGACCTCGACACCACACTGAGTCATGTCGTCACACTGCACCTCAACACCACACTGAGTCATGTCATCACACTGGACCTCAACACCACACTGAGTCATGTCGTCACACTGGACCTCAACACCACACTGAGTCATGTCGTGTGACCTCAACACCACACTGAGTCATGTCATCACACTGGACCTCAACACCACACTGAGTCATGTCATCACACTGGACCTCAACACCACACTGAGTCATGTCATCACACTGGACCTCGACACTACACTGAGTCATGTCATCACACTGGACCTCAACACCACACTGAGTCATGTCATCACACTGGACCTCGACACCACACTGAGTCATGTCGTCACACTGGACCTCGACACTACACTGAGTCATGTCGTCACACTGGACCTCAACACCACACTGAGTCATGTCATCACACTGGACCTCAACACCACACTGAGTCATGTCATCACACTGGACCTCAACACTACACTGAGTCATGTCGTCACACTGCACCTCAACACCACACTGAGTCATGTCGTCACACTGGACCTCAACACCACACTGAGTCATGTCGTCACACTGAACCTCGACACCACACTGAGTCATGTCGTCACACTGAACCTCAACACCACACTGAGTCATGTCATCACACTGGACCTCAACACCACACTGAGTCATGTCATCACACTGAACCTCAACACCACACTGAGTCATGTCGTCACACTGGACCTCGACACTACACTGAGTCATGTCATCACACTGGACCTCAACACCACACTGAGTCATGTCGTCACACTGGACCTCGACACTACACTGAGTCATGTCATCACACTGGACCTCAACACCACACTGAGTCATGTCATCACACTGGACCTCAACACCACACTGAGTCATGTCGTCACACTGAACCTCAACACTACACTGAGTCATGTCGTCACACTGGACCTCGACACTACACTGAGTCATGTCGTCACACTGGACCTCGACACCACTGAGCCACGGCGCTGCTTCGACTCCTCCACACTGAGCTACGGCGCTACGGCGGCTCCCCTATCTGTGACTAAAGACAACTGGAGCACATCGTGACATTTCCAGCTGGAATTAGCTCTCCAGTGTTAGAATAGTGTCAGATGCTGCCTAACCCGCGGATCCAGCCGCATAAGACGCAACATTAATTTTCTATTCTCTGCATTCATGAGCATTCTCTGCTGCCGCCTACAGAGGTCATCCTCCTACCTGCACACTGTGGGCTTCACATTATCAACACCCTTCAATGGCAGGGTTCTCTCTCTCTTCTCTCTCTCCTCCTTTCATCTCTATTCTCTCCATGATGATACCCCTGCCATGTTGTCATGGCAACAATCGGGCCCTGATTGCTTGGTTGCTAGGCAACTGACATCACCTATAAGAGGAACACGAAGATACAAAGCCAGAGACAAACAAACCACACAAAATATGTATTGTACATCATTGTGTTGAGTGTGTGCATGTATGTGTGTGTTTATACTCCCAGTATCATTAGCTAACGTAGTGTTTTTTCATTCAATTGTTCATGTTTTTTTTACAGTGATAGCTAGAGCCATATGTGTAGGTAGTCATTAGTGCTAGAAAGCGTATAATTCAAAGATGACTGGTATTCTGGCGAATTGCCTGTTCTTTTCTGAACAGGAGGTTAAAAACCTATGTATCCATGACCTGAATTTCAGATGAGAACAATACGCTCATGAATAACTGATTCTGGGCTCAGCAATTCAGATGTCAATTTCCTATTACTGGTAGTCCGAGCCCAAGAGGAAAAGACACAAAGCCTAGACCTGTGTGAATATAGCCCACATATGTACGGATCAGTTTAATGCACTGGGATGCCATGAATGCCGATTTTGGACGGACACTAAAGCATTTGAAATTGCATCCCTGAGCCAGATTTGTCATGCATTCAATGCTGCAGTCTAGCAATGTGCCACAAGGTGTCATTGTGTGCTGTGCTGAAAAAATATATGATTACAGCACTGTAATAAAATCGGATCCCATTTGCGAGGCTAATACAAGAGCTATTCATATTGATGATATCAGCACTATCATCCTCATCCTCTCTTTTGCCGGCATTCCTGTTTCTGTCATTTTTTGTTCCCGTCTCCCTTCCACTTTCCTTCACTGCCTCCCTCCCACCTACTCCAACCCCTCCTACACACACAGGCATCTAATTACATAACATAACATATGCCATTTAGTCGACTACTTTATCCAAAATGCCTCATAGTACCATGGGGGCATACAGGTTTAGTGTGGGTGGACCTGGTGATACGTTAACCCTTGACCTTGGTGTTTGCACTGTAATTAGCAGTGTTGGGGGTAACTCATTACAAAAGTAACATATTACATGTAATATATTACTTTTAGCAGTAACTCAGTAATATAACTTATTACTTATAGGATTTCAGTAATATTATACCAGTTACTTTGTCAAGTAACTCGAGTTACAAATTGAGTTACATTTTATTAAATCAAAGCACATAATAAAAAAGATACAATCGTTTCATAATCAAACTGTGTGTTTTTATGCAAATAACCACTATAGATGACAATAACAAAGGAAAAGAATAACATTTAGAATTTTGGATTGTTTACACTGATTTCAAGGCGGTTGAAATTATTTTTCGGGATGGTTCCGGGGCGGGGATGTCATTCTGCTGCTGCTGTTGTTTTGGTAAAAGTAATGCAAAAGTAGTGAAATAAGTAACGAGTTACTCTACACAGAAAGTAATATTGTAAAGTAACGTATTACTTTCAAATGAAAGTAACTAGTAATATGTAGTATATTACATTTTGAAAGTAACTTGCCCAACACTGGTAATTAGTGATGTGCACAGGAAGTCCTCTATTGTATCAATCTCCACGATCTCTCTCTTTCTCTATTACTAACTGCCCAAAGTGACCACAATGTATTTGAAGTGTGCTAACCCACAGTGTGTTGTATCCAGTCAGTGCATCCTATTACAGCAGAACGGCTCAGCCAATCAGAGACGGTCATTCAAAAGCGATGCCCATCAGCCACAGTCCTCCTCCCGGTTCCACCATGGCTGGTTCATGTTTCAGCATTAGTCTTCTCACTCAATGCGTGGTGACAAAGTCTCCAGATCAAACATCCCATGATAGATCCAAACTGTCACCTGTCATAAGGACAATTTCAGCATCTCAGTGATGCTGACAGGCACAACACTGGAATTAAGCGGCAGAGCCAGTAGACACGGTCTGCTGGTTGATGGCGACCGGGTTATATTTATAATATAATTAAGACTGAAATGGACGCTATGGAGATTTTTTTCTTTTCCTATTTTTACGAGATCGACTATTGGCTATGAGTGGTTTGTAACTTTATATACTGTATGTGGTGTTTCATTCCCTGAATACTAAACAAAGTGATCGAAGGGAACTAAGAAGAGGGTTTCAAAGGCCACACAAAAATGCAAAACAGGCAGAGGAAGAAATAAAAGTATAGAAAGATAAATAAAAAAACAATAAGAAATAAGCACCACGCAAGCGCAAATACCTTGAATGCCACGGCGCAGTGCGCAATGTTTCCCAGATTATGTTTTAAAGTTGCAAGTTTCAACTCGTCTCGTCGTGAATCTTTAATGTAAACTTGCTTTAAACAAACGCCCCCCCCCCCCCCCACAGAACATCTCAAAGCCCCCCTTTCCAAAATATTGCTACCACCCCCACCCGCCCCAATGTTCTCTGAATGTCCCCTTGGGGCCCCTTCACCCCCGTTGAGAAACACTACTCTACGACCCCTAGGTACTCCCCTTACCCACATCTCGACATTAGTGCCAAATTTGAAGAAATTCCCTCAAGGCATTCCTGAGATATCGAGTTAACGAGCATGGAACGGATGGACATGAGGTCACAGTGACCTTGAACTTTGACCACCAAAATCTATTCAGTTCACCCTTGAGTCCAAGTGGACATTTGTGACAAATTTGAAGAAATTCCCTCAAGGCGTTCCTGAGATATCGTGTAGAATGAGCATGGGATGGACAGACGAACGGACGGACAACCCGAAAACATAATGCTTACGGCCATGGCTGTCGCCGGCGCAGACATGAAAAGCATATGAAGATATGAGGCATATTCACGTATATAGAAATACCAAACAGTAATATTCAAATGTTCAAGATAAGATTCGAGGGAAATAGCAAAGCAGCCCTCAGCCTCCTTAATGGATGAGATGGAGAGTGAAGTGAAAGGGAAAACATCAAGTAAAGAGAGAGATTAGTGATTGTGTTGTGTGCATGTGACAAAGACCGGCTCTCAACAGCCTCCTAACTGGCTAAGGGTGTCGTTTAGTTTAGTTTAGTTTAGTTTATTTCGGTCAATTTCACAAGTACAGCTCAATACAGTTGTGATTAAAGAAAAGCAAGAAAACAAAATAAGAGAACAAACAGTGATTGCTGGTTGGGTGTATACAAGCCTGAAAAGACCGAAAAGGAGTAGGCTGAAGCAAACGCTTATAGCGCCTACCCTTTTTACATTCATTCATTCATTTTTATTTATTTTTTTATTATTATTATTATTATTATTATTATTTTTTTCTTTTTCTTTTTTCTTGATATATAATATTGATAATATTGATAGTAATGATAATAACAATAATAATGAGTACTAAGCAAAATACAGGTATTCTATATACACAAGAATTGTACTTACAGAGTGTCAAATACACAAACTAAGTTTCTATATATCTATGAATGTAATATGTTTAAATATAATAATGTAATGTAATATAAATATCAATCTTGAGTTTTATATCTGTTAATAATCTGATTTTTTAACATTTTTTTAAATTTGTAGATTGTTTTACACATTTTTATTTCATTTTCTAGTCCATTCCAGGGGCAGTTGGCAGGGGGAAGCACTGTGGAGCTGGATGGAAGTTGGCAAAGACGAAACATGGAAAACGTTCATCGACAAACTAAATGTTTGCGTTGCATCGACAACACATTGTGGAGGAGGACTAAAAGATTAAGATGCTATACTGAAAGAGTTCAAATATGAAGTGAGCCCTCTCAAGTCCGACAGAAGCACGGTGCCAGCAAGGCAAAGGAACGGTACCTGATCAAAAATACTGCTTGGATTTCACAAATCTCGGCTTTAGAATGTCAGGGCCACCTTAGACTCAGTTCTCAGTCTCTATCCGCTAGACTAGGGCCACCTTGATGCAAGTTGCAAATGCATCAAATGTTTCATTTCTATAACACCGCCATTGCAGCAGCGTGAATGCATTTGCAGCAGAAATGTGCATTACAGCGAACTTGGAACCTGCCAAATTTCGAAGCTGAAGACATGCAAAGTCACAAAAAATCATGCCCAGCCTCAGCTACAGTTGAAAGCACTCACAGTGCAGGACCCAGCTGTACTGGAGCAGGATGCAAGGCCGTTTGTGTGAGGTCTGTCTTGTAGGTGTAGGTGTGCGGTTTTCTTTCAGGGAAGAGGCTGAATGTGTGGGTGAGTGGTACCTGAGGTAGAAACAAAGCCATGGCTGACCACAACATTTCTCAATATTACACGACAAAGGTCGTCTTTGAACAGGAACGACGAAGGGACAATCAAGAAGGGGGAAACTGGGGGTGGAGAGAGTCAAATGAGCGGAAGGAGGCATAAAAAACTATAATAATAGTAATAATTGTATATTCATCTGCATATAATTATTCCTTCTATCCTTCTGCCTTTTCTCTGACAATAGGGAGGCTGAATATCAGAAGTGCAGGGCGGCCCTGCTTCGCTAACTGTGCCCTGGGAGCAACTTGGCAGGATCAGTGTCTCTGCTCCTCCGGCTCTGTGGCTGCAAACAAAGGCCTTATGGCTGGAAGGTTGCTCATGTCCTTGAGTGGAGATCATATGAGCTCTCCACCCGACCACTAGCCCTAACCTATGGCATACTGTACACACACACACACACACACACACACACACACACACACACACACACACACACAGGTCGCCAGAATACATTTTTTCAATCCACAGATATGTCAATTTCTGAACCAAAAATAGGGAGCATATCAACATTTCTAGATCTGTGTATCAATGCATAGAGCTCTAGCGGTCATGTGAATAGCACTTTGGAAAGTACAGTAAGGGTGTAGGGGTGAGGGTGGCCTCTGACATGGGAGACCAGGGTTCACATCCTACGTTTTCAAAGTCTACATTTCAACCCGAAGTCATATTTGACATTTTTGTTATTTAAGCCCAAACCAAACCATAAGCATAACCTTAGCCAAGTTGCTTTACTTGCATAAACATAACCAACATTGTTTTATTTGCATTTAACATTGAAAAGGCAAGGTTTTCAAATTAACCGCCGTTTTCCCCCCTCCAAATTTACATTGAAATTGTACTATCCATTAGCCTGGTAACCTGATGAATCTGCTATCCGTTAGCCTGGGAACCTGATGAATCTGCTATCCGTTAGCCTGGGAACCTGATGAATCTGCTATCCGTTAGCCTGGAAACCTGATGAATCTGCTATCCGTTAGCCTGGGAACCTGATCAATCTGCTATCTGTTAGCCTGGGAACCTGATGAATCTGCTATCCGTTAGCCTGGAAACCTGATGAATCTGCTATCCGTTAGCCTGGAAACCTGATGAATCTGCTATCCGTTAGCCTGGAAACCTGATGAATCTGCTATCCGTTAGCCTGGGAACCTGATGAATCTGCTATCCGTTAGCCTGGAAACCTGATGAATCTGCTATCCGTTAGCCTGGGAACCCGATGAATCTGCTATCCGTTAGCCTGGAAACCTGATGAATCTGCTATCTGTTAGCCTGGAAACCTGATGAATCTGCTATCCATTAGCCTGGGAACCTGATGAATCTGCTATCCATTAGCCTGGGAACCTGATGAATCTGCTATCCGTTAGCCTGGAAACCTGATGAATCTGCTATCCGTTAGCCTGGAAACCTGATGAATCTGCTATCCGTTAGCCTGGGAACCTGATGAATCTGCTATCCGTTAGCCTGGGAACCCGATGAATCTGCTATCCATTAGCCTGGGAACCTGATGAATCTGCTATCTGTTAGCCTGGAAACCTGATGAATCTGCTATCCATTAGCCTGGGAACCTGATGAATCTGGGAGCTCATTATTTGCCCTGGCATTTGTGAATTGGTCTGGCGATGTCAGGCTAACTATCTGATTGCAGGAATGTAAAATGCCAAAGTTTTGTTTCAAATTGACACTGAGATTGTACATACAGTATCCCTGGTTTGCAGACATGTAAAATACCAACGTTTTATTCTGGTGACTGGATTGCGCTAACCTGACGCTGCCAGACGGACGGTTTAGCTCCACATACGTTTCACTAAACCAGTCGATCTGGGAATGCAATAACCCGACCCGCTGACGGAGGCGGGCACTTTTTCCAAGCTACTTGGCAGGTGATTGGATGACCCATCTGTCTATCACCACTGGTGCGTGTTAACTTCAACCAATCAGATCGCCATGCCTCTGACGTCACGTTTGCGACCGGAGGAAGGTGCCTGATCTCCGTGGTATTCATTGATTGAGTCCTCACCGTCCTCACCGTCGTAAAGTCGCCTTGGAAGGATGACGTTAAATTATAACGAACTAGTTGTGTGGCTTAGCCTTCCCAAATGTTGAGGGTCGTTTTTTTTATTTAATACATAGAATTGGGAACGTTACATTCAATTTCATTCAGACTACCTGTCACTTCCGCGGCGGCAGCCATGTTGACGAGTGAAAAGAACTACAAAGACCATGTACCCACTACTTGCCCAGACGAGCCTAAGCCCGCCTATGGCTGCCGCTGATTCGTCGGGCCGGCATGGTTTGGCCAATCATCTTAACTGCCTGTGCATGACAAGATGGATTACGTCGAGAGAATCTCTTTTGATCTCGCGAGGTTATCCATCTTGCAAGCAAGGTTAGGATTGCGTTGTATGGTGACACTGGTTATGCAGGAAATACACTAGCCGACTTTTACAATCGTAACTGGTTATGAAGAGACTGGGGAGTTTACACTACACGACTGGTCCATTAAGACTTTCTATCACGACTGAAAAACTAACTGAAATACATTACATGACTGGAACCACAGATCAAAATACACTACCCGACTGTGCGCGCAGCAAACTCATGTCTTTCAAGTTACAAGACGGTATCGTCTTGAACCCCCACAACACAGATAACCAGCAAACTGATGTGACCATACTAAGCATACGGAAGCTAGACATCATTGTAGTTTCAAAATAAAAGCGCCAATGCATGACTCACTATGTGTTAAAATTTACTTTTCGAAGCCACAACATTACTTTAATTTAAACAGGTTTCTATGCAAATGTGTTCTTTATTTCCTGGGGTATTTCGGATCACACACACAAAACGGTTGCAATGGTATACTTTTATTTTGAAATTCGTAACGGGAAGTTTTATTCTTTCTGACTTAACCATGAGCAACCGGCATAGCGTCTTTGCTTCCCTTATTCACTTGTGCCTTGATATATCTATTGTATGAAGACTAGCTATTTGACTGCTTTTCGCTCATTGCCTCCTAGTTTTTCATTGGATATTGACGTATTCCACATGCACGTGTGAGTTGAGTTGAGTTGACTTGAGTTGAGTTGGGTCGGGTCGTTGAACCAGTTTACACTACAAGAGAAATTCAAACATGTTTGATATAATCATTGTGGTTCCGACTGGCTCTGACTGGAGTCGGGTGGCAGTTTACATTTGACGATTAGAAATCTGTACCCATAATACACTAACAGATTTTGCTGCTAATTGGCATAAAAAACTGCCCACAACAACTGCAGACTACAGTCAACAAAGACAGACTGAGCCCAACTGGAAATCCTATGTAAAATCGGAGGGAAACTCTTGTAGTGTAATAAACTAAGTGTCCCAGTCTCTTCATAATCAGCTACGATTGTCAAAGTCGGCTAGTGTATTTCCTGCATTAGGCTGAGCAGCATTGTGCTGTATGGTGACACTGGTTAGGCTGAGCAGCATTGTGCTGTATGGTGACACTGGTTAGGATGAGCAGCATTGTGCTGTATGGTGACACTGGTTAGGATGAGCAGCATTGTGCTGTATGGTGACACTGGTTAGGATGAGCAGCATTGTGCTGTATGGTGACACTGGTTAGGATGAGCAGCATTGTGCTGTATGGTGACACTGGTTAGGATGAGCAGCATTGTGCTGTATGGTGACACTGGTTAGGCTGAGCAGCATTGTGCTGTATGGTGACACTGGTTAGGATGAGCAGCATTGTGCTGTATGGTGACACTGGTTAGGATGAGCAGCATTGTGCTGTATGGTGACACTGGTTAGGATGAGCAGCATTGTGCTGTATGGTGACACTGGTTAGGATGAGCAGCATTGTGCTGTATGGTGACACTGGTTAGGATGAGCAGCATTGTGCTGTATGGTGACACTGGTTAGGATGAGCAGCATTGTGCTGTATGGTGACACTGGTTAGGATGAGCAGCATGTGCTGTAGGCTGTGCAGCATTGTGCTGTATGGTGACACTGGTTAGGATGAGCAGCATTGTGCTGTATGGTGACACTGGTTAGGATGAGCAGCATTGTGCTGTATGGTGACACTGGTTAGGATGAGCAGCATTGTGCTGTATGGTGACACTGGTTAGGATGAGCAGCATTGTGCTGTATGGTGACACTGGTTAGGATGAGCAGCATTGTGCTGTATGGTGACACTGGTTAGGATGAGCAGCATTGTGCTGTATGGTGACACTGGTTAGGATGAGCAGCATTGTGCTGTATGGTGACACTGGTTAGGATGAGCAGCATTGTGCTGTATGGTGACACTGGTTAGGATGAGCAGCATTGTGCTGTATGGTGACACTGGTTAGGCTGAGCAGCATTGTGCTGTATGGTGACACTGGTTAGGCTGAGTAGCATTGTTCTGTATGGTGACACTGGTTAGGCTGAGCAGCATTGTGCTGTATGGTGACACTGGTTAGGCTGAGCAGCATTGTGCTGTATGGTGACACTGGTTAGGCTGTGCAGCATTGTGCTGTATGGTGACACTGGTTAGGATGAGCAGCATTGTTCTGTATGGTGACACTGGTTAGGCTGAGCAGCATTGTGCTGTATGGTGACACTGGTTAGGATGAGCAGCATTGTTCTGTATGGTGACACTGGTTAGGATGAGCAGCATTGTGCTGTATGGTGACACTGGTTAGGATGAGCAGCATTGTGCTGTATGGTGACACTGGTTAGGATGAGCAGCATTGTGCTGTATGGTGACACTGGTTAGGCTGAGCAGCATTGTGCTGTATGGTGACACTGGTTAGGATGAGCAGCATTGTGCTGTATGGTGACACTGGTTAGGATGAGCAGCATTGTGCTGTATGGTGACACTGGTTAGGCTGAGCAGCATTGTGGATGGGCTGAATGGATAATGAATTGGCTCTCTTTGATTTCATCCGAGTGGTGCGAAGAGGCTTCAGCCTGACAGCTCAACTCCATCTTGGAGACCTGGCTTCTCACCCCCACACCTACAGTATGTATGCACACACACATACTGTGTATGTATTCACAGCATATAAATATTCATATTTATTGAACTACTAAGACCAGCTGGCAGCACAACATCATTACAAATGTGAGTGCCAACATCCATTCCACTGAAGAAGATGCTCATGTAGCCACCATACATGAACCCATGTGCCATAGCTGCTGACTTTGACTCATTGACTGTATATAATAATCTGGACAAACTGAGCTCATTGGGTTTGACACGGCAAAATGAAGCACACTTCCTGATATTGTTTGATTCCGTTTGATTGGATGAATGGATTTTCCTGGAGTATTGTGGGATATCTGTTCAAATCTGGAGCCGCGAATACAGGAAGGGCGTGAGCATGGACGGGAGTCGGGGGAGTGTCTGAATTGCTCTCTGAAAAATGTCCTTACAGCCACCTTCTTGTCCCCGCTTACACTTGCTAACTTGCTAACGTTAGTTGCTATTGCTAGCCTTGCTCCATTGCTCTCACCGTGCATACAGTAATCTATGCTAGCTGTTGCTGGGTAACTTTTAGCTCGAAGAAAAAGCTAGAGAGTATTATCTCCTCCAGACCTCGCATCACCAGCCTGCTGCTTTATATCTTCCTATCTTCCACAAAATCGAGGTAATCTTATTTTCTAACGTAATAGCATAGCATGACATTAACGCTACATGTCCATTTATCATTACAGGAGGACTAACGTTAGAGTAGCAGAAGTTAACGTTACACAACATTAAACATTATTGCATGCTGCACAGATTCGGACGTACTGTAGACGGAAAACAAATGCAGTTCTGTTTACCTACCTCTTTGAGATGAGGCAGAGCATACTCATCTATATCTATCTAGCTAACGTTAGCCCAATCAATGAGGGGGAACAAGGGGGTTAAACTCCTCTGGATAGTTTATCCACCTCTGCATTTACAGTATTTACCAATCGCACGTAGTGTTGGGTAAGCAAACGTTAACATTATACAGTGATTAATACAGTTATACAGTGATTAACAGTGTCATTCATTTCTTCAAGGGGTCCAGTACCAGTGATGGGGACACACAACAGAGGATCAAATGATTTGTGAAAATGAAGGCTATAATATTCTGTTCTCCTGAGATTAACGCTAAACTACATGTTACAGCTGATGATCAGTTGTTTCAACATAGGATACTGCAATAACACACAAGCCAAATGCTGACATGAGAGATTTACTTTGAACAATTTGTGTAGTCTTAGACTGAATTTCAATCATGGAAGACCAAATAAGGCATAGATAGAGCACCCCATGCTGTCATACCCCTCAGCCCAAATGACGTCACTAAATGACGTCACCATCTCCGACGTCACCTTCTCTATGACATCACCTTTGCAGTGTGACGTCAGTTGCCCAAATGACGTCAGTTATGACATCATAAATGACATCATGAATGACATCATAAATGACATCATAAATGCCCTTCTCCTGGTACTATATAAAGCCCCCATCACCACAGCTTAAATCACACTTGTGCAGTCATCACTCACCTTGTGTCAGCATCACGCATTCATCCAGCATCTCCAGAGCAAGAAGCTTCATTCAGTCCAGCACCATGTCCGAGTCCGAAAATGAGCAGCAAAGGTTCAGCTCCACCGTCGACGCCTTCCTCCAGAGCACATTCAACGCCCCGGCCAGCCCCGGGCAAATCCCCAATCCCCAGGCTTCATCTCCGGGCGTCTCAGGCGTCTCACGGGACGCTCACCTCACCAGGGGCCGCGGCCGCAAAAGAAGATCCAACGTCACGGAGGTCCTCGTCTCGCCCGGATCTCAGTCCGCACAGCACTCCGGAGGCCGTGGCCGCGGCAAAAGAGCCCAGAAGTCCACCTCCAAGAAAGGCCCAGCGAAGCGCACCAAGACCGCCGGCTCCTCGGCGGACGCGCCAAGGCTTCCAGCCCCTCCAGGCCTCCATGATCCCCTGATCGCAACGATGTCTTCACTGGTCGGGTCCCTCATCGACATCGATGCCCGGCTGAGGACGCTCGCGAGCCCCACGATCCCCACGGCAGCAGCCCAAACAGCGCCGCCCCAGGTTTCAGGCTTGTATCCCCCTTTTCAGCCGGCATCTCTTCCGGTGATATCAGCCCAGCCAGCCCCGCTTCAAAATCCAGGCGTTCTGCAGACTCTACCCCGAAGCGGACTCGACTCCGACGCCTCACCCCTCCTTTTCTGCCCTCACGCTCTCATAGAGCGCAATCCCTATCTCACCCATTTACTCCACTCAGCTCAGTCCTATATTAGGCAAGGATTGGCCAGTTCCACTATCAAAGCTTACGACGAGGCTTGGCGAATGTTTGCCATGTTCTGCCTCTCCGTCAACCTGCCCGTTCACCCCGTTCTAATTCCCACAGTATGTGCCTTCATTACTTTCTGCGTAGATGTCCGCCTCCTCCGCCCTCCTTACATTCGCAGCCTAGTGGCAGGCATCCAATTTTATGCCAGGTGCCTCGACCCGGCATTTCCCAGTCTATTTTCAAATCCAGTTGTTAAACTACTATTAAAAGGCATTTCAAAAGCTTTTCCGTCTGCCCCCGACTCCCGGCGTCCCATTACTCTCCCCACTTGCTAACCAGCCTCAGACAAGGCATTCACTCCACCTTTCTAGACATCCTCTTAGAGTGCATATTTTCCCTGGCCTTTTATGGGTTCCTCAGAATCAGCGAGTTCACATCCCCTGCCACGTTCAACCCCTCACGCGACATAACTCTCTCTGATTTAAAATTCTACCCCGACCACTATAGCATCTCCCTGAAACATACCAAAGTAGGCGGAGCCTGCTCTATAATCATTGCTCGCATCCAATCTCCCTTCTGCCCCTTCTCGGCCATGATTCAATACATTAGAATCAGGCCCCCAACTAGTCCCTTGGCCCCCCTTTTCCTCATCTCTCCCCATCATCACATGACGAGATCCTGGTTCATCCATCACTTCAAGACCACACTCCAGAAATGCAACATCCCTGCAGAGAACTATTCCAGTCACTCATTCAGGATCGGGGCAGCCACATCAGCAGCCATGCAGGGGGTGTCCTCCGCCTCCCTTCAACAACTGGGGCGCTGGTCCTCATCAGCCTATGCATCCTACATCCGACCAGAGCAAGACGCCATATTATCAGCCCAAAGATCCCTCCTTCCATGACTAAAGAGGCAACAAGCACTTCGTTGGTGGTGATCAAACTCTCCTTTTTCTCATCAATGCGCCCATGCCGGGCTATCCACGTCCACTCCCTTGCATCCCTGCCATTGCCTAAAAAACCCCAGTCAGCCCCTCATCTCCCGGCATGCATAATTCTCCCCCTGTCAGCCCATGCATGACCTGACTAAAGCATACCCCAGGCGAGCTCCATGACCCCCTGTTTTCACTCTCCCAGTTCCTGAAATAACTTTAAATTCCTTTGGGGGATTTTCTATCTCATACAGCACTGACGCCCCCTCTCTCATAGCAAGAGGAGCGTCACATCATGGAGTCACACGCCATACTCAAACTGTCTATTCTGATTCAATAAAGATTGTTAAAATTGTATTACAAGTCTCTCATGATTGAAGTGTTTAGACTGAATTTCAATCATGGAAGACCAAATAAGGCATAGATAGAGCACCCCATGCTGTCATACCCCTCAGCCCAAATGACGTCACTAAATGACGTCACCATCTCCGACGTCACCTTCTCTATGACATCACCTTTGCAGTGTGACGTCAGTTGCCCAAATGATGTCAGTTATGACATCATAAATGACATCATGAATGACATCATAAATGACATCATAAATGCCCTTCTCCTGGTACTATATAAAGCCCCCATCACCACAGCTTAAATCACACCTGTGCAGTCATCACTCACCTCGTGTCAGCATCACGCATTCATCCAGCATCTCCAGAGCAAAAAGCTTCATCCCACCACCTCCCCCAGATCACCACCAATGCCATGACTCCTGTTGGAAACAAATCCCCTTAGGGGGGATTTTCTATCTCATACAGCACTGACGCCCCCTCTCTCATAGCAAGAGGAGCGTCACATCATGGAGTCACACGCCATACTCAAACTGTCTATTCTGATTCAATAAAGATTGTTAAAATTGTATTACAAGTCTCTCATGATTGAAGTAGCTAGTATCTGCCAGTGACCGGAGAATATTGTTATATTTGCTTGTTTTAATGCTTTTGTCAATAAACATTGTCAACAAAGATAGCCTTGTTGTATATTATCATGTATCTGAATGTCACAAATATGATCGCAGAACAATCCATTAGTTGTCTGGTCAGAGGCAGGTTGGATAAAATGATCAGATGTGATATAAAGATTGTTGATGTAGAGTGAACACAAACTACGAACTGAAGATTGGACCAGAGGACATGACAACGGAGAAACAACCGACCAGCAACGAATCAACGAATGCTTTATATTTAATGAAATTAAATATGGTGATATCTGGTCGTCTGAAATCACTCTCTCTAGCTAGGCTAACTGGCTCATAGTGTCATATTATTGTAACGTCTGAATCGGCGTGTCATAACTTTATAATAGCATAACGTTACTGTATAGCCTGGATGACGTTAGCTAATGCTACCCAGCCTTCCATTGGCATATGCTGTCTTTAGCTTGTGGTATTACAGTAATATTGTCTGGCTGGCTAGCTAGACAGACGGGTTTATCTGAAATCAGGGTGACAAGATCCCTGCTAATGCTAGCTTGTCTGCCTTTCTGTGTCAGAGTATCTAGCTTGTTTACAGTATCTTAACAGACTATGCATTACATGCTACACCATGCAACATATTTCAATATAATTCAAACAATGGTTCCTTTGCCCATACCATGGTGGGCTGGACTGCAGGGGCGGTTCTAGGCATTTTTGGGGTGGGCTTTAGCCCACCCAAAAATAGTCTCAGCCCACCCAAAAAATAGAGGCAAAAAAAACTTTTTTTTTTTTTTTCCAAATCCATGGTGGTCATTAGTAGCAGTTTCTGACTACACTCAATGCGCTGTGTGCGTGTTCCCCCCCCCCCTCTCTATGTTCTTAGGGTGGGCTGAGACAAAAATTTAGGGGGGTTCAGCCCACCCGAAAAGTTTCTAGAACCGCGGCTGCGCAGGCGTTCCCTCCTCCATCTATCTGCCTAATCCCACATCACTTCGCACAGGTCACACACACAGTAGGCTACCGCAGCGAAGTGGTCCTCCACAGTCCACACAAACGTTCTCCCCACTCATGATCAATGAAACTGTGAGGTGAGCATTGAGCAGTCAGAGTCGTTAGTAGTTACTTAATTAGCGCATATTGATATGCAAATTAGTGCGTAACGTTGTTTCGTAGGCTAAACAAAAGAACTTGTCGCTGTGCCTGCCAGACAAACAGGTGGACTGGAGGAAGGTAGGTAGGCTACCATGGCACCAGCCAGCCATGTCATGCTAGCTCGCAGTAAAGCGGGTGTAAATGGATGCGATGTTTTTTGAGAAACATATGGGCATAAGTGACAAACATATTTTCAAATGGGTCCCTTGTTATCTGAATGAAATTAAGCCCTTCATGTCTTGCTGTGATGTTAGTTCAGTATCTCAATAAAAGTTCTTACAGGCTTGTTATTTCCCTCTAAGGGAGTGCAAGGCAGATATTTAAACAGCCTTGTTTGTGTACAGTACCAGTGGCATGGTAGTAATAAAAAGGGATTAGGGTCAGGGCCGCTGGAAGTCATTTTAAGCAGGGGGTGCTGGGAGGAAGGGACTCTCGGTGGGGCCCGCTAGGGCCCCGCCGAAAAAAAATTTGACGTTTTTTTTTTTACATTTTTTGGCCATATTTAGAGGAATATCTCATTTTAAATTAACATTAGGATACTATTGTGATGTAATTATTCAGTATTTTCTCCTTTTCTCACTCATTCAGAGCAAAGAGGGAGATATATAGCATGATGATAATGCTCTATATCTCCCTATTTGCTCTGAATACACCAGTTAACATGACACAGACTTAACATGACAGAAATATTATCAGCAAACTTAATGACTAGACTAACTATTCTGATCTGAATGGCATATATCAAGAAACATTGACTCCTCTCTTTGCTGTATAGTGGGAGGTGCATTTTTGAGTAGGCTATTAAAATAGCATGTCAAGTTCACATTTCTTTATTGCCAGATTAAACACATTCGTATTGGTTGTTGGTTGGTTCAACACAACATGTGTGTGCATGCGCGCTTCTTCTTCTTCTCTATAGCCTACAAGCATGTAACTTCCTTGATTGTTATTGTTGATAATTCTATTTAAATAGGCTACATTTTCATTTCCCGAAACATTCTTAAACAAGAAAGGAACATAGTGCACTGCAAAATATTTTTAATTACATTTGTAAAAAAAAAAAAAAAAAAAAAAAAAAAAAAAAACTTTTTTTTTTTTTGGAAAAAATCTAGGGGGTGCTGCAGCACCTGCAGCACCCCTACTTCCCGCGGGCCTGATTAGGGTCAGTAAGATGGGCTGGTTGAGCCAATGTTAAAATGATCTTTATTTTTTGGGAGGTACGGTGGTGCAGTGGTAAGCACTATCGCCTCACAGCTCGAAGGTCGTGGGTTCGATTCCCACCTGGGACGATGTGAACGCTGAAGGAATGCGTGCCCGTCCGCATGTCCTCGAGTGCCCACCGCCCGGGTGGGGTTGTCAAAAGGGCCTTTCTGTGTGGAGTTTGCATGTTCTCCCCGTGCCTCCCGGGGGTTTCCTTCATATAGGAACCCCCTTCACAAAAACATGCAATACCCTGGTTGCTAATGTGGTTCCTCCTCTGGTCATTAAGGGCGCCTGTTCAGAGGGAGGGGAACTGGTTGGAATAGCGTGAACCTCCCACATGCTATGTCCTACCGGTGAAGCTTCCTCTGTCAGGTGAAAAGAAGCGGCTGGCTGACTGCCCATGTCTCGGAGGAAGCATGGAGCCAGTCTCGGCTCTCCCCAGATCGGCAGAGGATGGAGTAGCAACCAGGACAGAGAGATCAAATGAGCACTAACGGGGGATAAAAATGGGATAAAAAATCGGGGGGGGGGGGGGGGGGGGGGGGGGGGGGGGGATCTTTATTTATTATTTATTTTTGCTTTAAAACTATTTTTTAATTTTCTGCTTAAAGTTCATGAAAAAAAGTGGCATTCTTGTTTTTTCCCACAATAATTTCATAATACCATTTGTAATGCCACCGTTGTAGTGCTGTTGTTCAAAATTAAAGTACATTTTCTCAGATTTATTGGTGGCTTTCTAGTCACACAATTTAATAGTCAGTGTTTCCCATACACCAATCTATTTGTGGTGGTACACCCTACATAGATTTTGACCCCCACAAATACTGCCACATATTAATTTCAACTAGTTGACTGCAAACTCCTGCTTTAGTGCTTACAGTATATTATTATCTTGTCGGAATATTGTTCCAGCCAATAAGTTAGGAAGTTCCCTTTTGATTTAATTTTACTTTTGTTTTGCCTACAAAGCAAAATGTTACTTTACTTGAAACTCCCCTGAAGTGATTTTGGTATTATTTATGCAAGCATAATTCTACCATCTAGTAACCTATGCAGAATATATATAGTATATATAGGGAAACAATTATTTTTTCCTCGCTGTAAAACCACAGAACGGTAAAGAAGATATTGATGTGTGTAGTTCTTCATAGATCTAGTCTCTTCATTTTGATCTCAAAGTACGCCAGTTTGATCCATTTTGACTTGAAACTGTACAAAACTTTCTTCCGGGGGGGCATGCCCCCGGGCCCCCCTAGGGTTTCAGTGGTCCATGACCTTTGGGTGGGCTGAGCAAAGATTCAGCAATTCAAAGTCTGTTTAAGAAATTCCAATGAGGATTCTGATAAAGCTCCAGGGTCCATAAAGATCCTGAGTCCCATCTTCTTGGAGGAGTAGAGCTGCCTGTTCCATTGACAACAAGTCCATGAAGTCTTTACGCCAGGTCTCCATGTTGAAACAGTTTGGCTTGCGTTGTTTCCAATTCATCAGAATGATCCGTTTAGCTGCTAGGAAGGCTGATGCTATAACATCATGGAACATTTTTGGTTGCTCAACAATAGACAGTTTCACACCCAATATGCAGGTTATCGGATAAGGTTTAATATCAAAACCAAGGAGACCACAGGGGATCACACGTGATCTTATGAGTTGACGATAAAGGATGTTTCCAATAATCATGACAGATTAGATTGCCATATTTTTAACTGAGCTTTGCGGAATTACCTCAACACAATTGTGTATCAGCTTTAAATGTCCAATATATACAGAATTAAATAAATTACCAGCAGTATTCAAATGTGCAAAAACTTTATATTTATTGAAATGTGGTGATCTCATGGTATGTCACATTACATAACGTTATGCCCAAATGGTCTGCCCAGAAGCGTCACTTTACATGTATGGTAGGGAATTATTTCCATTATGTTAAACCAACATTTATCTTCCATAATCCATTAAATCATAATCACATGAAGACATTAGCTAATCACAGCACAGACCAGTTTATCAGATAATTTCACCATAAAATGTGTCCAGGTGATCAGCTCTGAAGCCCCGGCTTGTAAGGTCGCTGCCCGTCCGCTAAAATCCGATTTCGATATAGGTGTTATTTTGATAAACTGACCTCATAACGGGGATCTATACTGTTACGTGTGTCTACTAACATCATTAAAAGATCATAAAGATAACGCTGTTTCTGGTAGTTTACTTTTACTCTATGGCTACGTTGCTAGGCTAGCTAGCCTGCCTTGGCTGGCAACTGGCTGTGCTGTGGTTGGGATCATCTGGTTTGCTGTGGCTGGTGTCAATCAAGGAAACCGCGCCACAAAAGTGAGTCTTTTTTATCATCTCTTTTACTCGAAATGGGGCCATAATTTAGTTTAGGAAACGGAGCCGATGAGAGCATGAAGAAGACTTGAAATTGTTGATTCAGACCATAAACTCATTCGGAAAACGTTTATTTAAGACACAGACCGAGAGAGAAGTCGGCTCATCTTTCCATTGAGGCCAATGTGTGACGTCACTTCCGGACCGTGACGTGCGCGCCCCCCAGCCCCCGGCCTTTAGAGAGAATGCAATTTCCGGACTGACTTCATAAATGTACCCAGTCTCTTGCGCACTGCTTTTGACTACATCTTGTCAAATGTATAATTTACTGGGAGGAGCACTAACTAGTGAAGCCTGGGAAGGACACAAGGTGGGAGGAGTGTTAGGAGGGAGAGGGAGAGAGAGGGAGGATGGGAAGCAGAAGGGGGAAAGGAGGTAAAAAAGAGAGGAAAGAGGAGTGAGCATGGGATTATAGAGGCCAAGGAGACAGAGGACTGAGCATGGGATTAGAGGCCAAGGAGACAGAGAGGACTGAGTGTTGGATTATAGAGGCCAAGGAGACAGAGGACAGACCATGGGATTACAGAGGCCACTGAGACAGAGGACAGAGTGTGGGATTACAGAGGCCAAGGAGACAGAGAGGAATGGGCGTTGGATTATAGAGGAATCCCCTGCTCTGTCCTCTCTGTCTCCTTGGCCTCTGTAATCCCACGCTCAGTCCTCTCTGCCCTCTCTGTCTCCTTGGCCTATGCTCATTGAGTGTGGGATTACAGAGGCCAAGGAGACAGAGAAGATTGAGCATGGGATTACATGCAGAGGCCAAGGAGACAGAGAGGACAGAGCATGGGATTACAGATGCCAAGGAGACAGAGGACAGAGCGTGGGATTACAGAGGCCAAGGAGACAGAGGATTGAGCGTGGGATTATAGGCCAAGGAGACAGAGAAGACAGAGAGGACTGAGCCTGGGATTACAGAGGCCAAGGAGACAGAGAGGACTGAGCGTGGGATTACAGAGGCCAAGGAGACAGAGCGTGGGATTACAGAGGACAAGGAGACAGAGGACTGAGCATGGGATTACAGAGGCCAAGGAGACGGAGGACTGAGCGTGGGATTACAGAGGCTGAGGAGACCGAGAGGACTGAGCATGGGATTACAGAGGCCAAGGAGACAGAGGCCAAGGACAGAGAGGACTGAGCGTGGGATTACAGAGGCCAAGGAGACAGAGAGGACAGAGAGGACAGAGCGTGGGATTACAGAGGCCAAGGAGACAGAGAGGACTGAGCGTGGGATTACAGAGGCCAAGGAGACAGAGAGGACTGAGCGTGGGATTACAGAGGCCAAGGAGACAGAGAAGACAGAGAGGACAGCGAGTGGGATTACAGAGGCCAAGGAGACAGAGAGGACAGAGAGGACAGAGCGTGGGATTACAGAGGCCAAGGAGACAGAGCGTGGGATTACAGAGGACAAGGAGACAGAGGACTGAGCGTGGGATTACAGAGGCCAAGGAGACAGAGAAGACAGCGAGTGGAATTACAGAGGCCAAGGAGACAGAGAAGACAGCGAGTGGGATTACAGAGGCCAAGGAGACAGAGGACTGAGGGTGAGATTACAGAGGCCAAGGAGACAGAGCGTGGGATTACAGAGGCCAAGGAGACTGAGCGTGGGATTACAGAGGCCAAGGAGACTGAGCGTGGGATTACAGAGGCCAAGGAGACAGAGAGGACTGAGCGTGGGATTACAGAGGCCAAGGAGACAGAGCGTGGGATTACAGAGGACAAGGAGACAGAGGACTGAGCATGGGATTACAGAGGCTGAGGAGACGGAGGACTGAGCGTGGGATTACAGAGGCTGAGGAGACCGAGAGGACTGAGCATGGGATTACAGAGGCCAAGGAGACAGAGGCCAAGGACAGAGAGGACTGAGCGTGGGATTACAGAGGCCAAGGAGACAGAGAGGACTGAGCGTGGGATTACAGAGGCCAAGGAGACAGAGAAGACAGAGAGGACAGCGAGTGGGATTACAGAGGCCAAGGAGACAGAGAGGACAGAGAGGACAGAGCGTGGGATTACAGAGGCCAAGGAGACAGAGAGGACAGAGAGGACAGCGAGTGGGATTACAGAGGCCAAGGAGACAGAGCGTGGGATTACAGAGGACAAGGAGACAGAGGACTGAGCGTGGGATTACAGAGGCCAAGGAGACAGAGAAGACAGCGAGTGGGATTACAGAGGACAAGGAGACAGAGGACTGAGCGTGGGATTACAGAGGCCAAGGAGACAGAGGACTGAGGGTGGGATTACAGAGGCCAAGGAGACAGAGCGTGGGATTACAGAGGCCAAGGAGACAGAGGACTGAGCGTGGGATTACAGAGGCCAAGGAGACAGAGAAGACAGCGAGTGGGATTACAGAGGCCAAGGAGACAGAGAAGACAGCGAGTGGGATTACAGAGGCCAAGGAGACAGAGGACTGAGGGTGGGATTACAGAGGCCAAGGAGACAGAGCGTGGGATTACAGAGGCCAAGGAGACTGAGGACTGAGCGTGGGATTATTATTATTATTTCAATGACACTGACATGCAGATAGCATTATGGCTGGTAGCATTAATGATGCAACCAGGACCAGAGATACAAGAGGTGCAAGCACTGCAGCTGCATCTGACACCTTCCCACTGTATACATCATCTTTTTCTCACCGCTCTCACATCAAACCATCTCAGTACAATGACGGAGGAAGAGTCAACTCCAGTGTTGAAGAGCAGCAAACAAATATATATCCTGTGAAATCTCCGAGAGCTAATATTCCATAATCCTCTAGTCAATAACACTCTTGTACGATGCAATACTCTAATATATTGAGATGTAGTCTTTTATTTGTCTTTGATTTAGCTGAAGAAACTGAAAATTATGTAGGCGTCGGCGAGATGTCAAAATTCAGAGGAAAATGTAAATCAAATACGTGATCACAGATCACATCGCGGATCACATCTGACATGACAAGACTGTTGCTGCAAAATGCCTGCAGCATTTGTCAACAAATTAAATAAAGTTAGCAGCTCTTAAGGCTGGCTTCAGAGCAGCTTCTCCTGCACGCATTGCCTATAGCAGGGGATTTCAAAGTCTGAGACCTCAAAGCTTAGAACCCCCCCCCAACCCAATTTACTTGCTTAGTTTCGCTCAATTACTGGATGCCTATGAGATCATGATTATGTAATTTGATCCCATAGACACTCAACAATTGAGCCAAGATAGCCTGATATTGCTGTTTGACATACTTCAGACTACACCAAATACATGAAAAAGGTCTGTCTGAAGACATTTATTTGTTTCTGATGCTGGTAAAGTGGGAAAAACAATAAAATTCGCCCAAACTACTGTATCTCTGAACTATCTCTAACAAAATCACACACATTTAGGCTATTCTATGTGATCTCCTTTTGATAACTAATGTAAAAACTAATGTAATATTTGTTCACTTCCATTCACTGAGCCTCCCCTGAAACAGAAGCCCCGCTGGGGAGGCCCGCCTCCCACTTTGAAAACCTCTGCCTATAGGCTATAATGGCTATGATGATCTCATATTAATATTTTTGGGAGCGTTTTTTGGGAATCGCTTTCTCCTACAATGAATTTCAATCTAGTATTCCACAGAGTGATGATAACAAATTATGGACATACAACATACAGATAAAACTTTGCGTTTTGAGGCATTAGGAGCTAAATGGTGGGAATCTCATTTTTTTTTATGGCTGCTGTGTGGTAAAAATAGATGCTTGCTCTGCAAGATGGGCAATAAACACAGCCCCACCTCCCCCCATCACTCTGGGTGACTCCCCAGTCAACACTGGTCTGGAGTCCTTTCGCTTCCTGGGCTCAACAATCAACTGGGACCTGAAATGGGAGCTGAACATCAAAGCTCTTGCCAAGAAGGCCCAACCTCCTCCATCACAGTCTGGTTTGCTGACCGCAAGGACATCTCCAGACATCAGCGCATCATCCACAGAGCTGAAAAGGTGGTCGGGTGTAGCCTGCCATCCATCCAGGACCTACACACACTGCCAGGATGCTAAAGTGACCTCAGAAAATTATGGCCGACCCCACACATCCAGGATACAAACTCTTCAGGATCTTCCCCATGGCAGAAGACTGACGTCTTGCAGCACCAGAACCTCTTGTCACAGGGACAGCTTCTACCCAACTGCTATCCGCCTCTTCAATGAGACCCGAAAGCCCCCCAAAATCATGACTTTGTCACTCCCCCCACCCCAATGCCCCGAGCAATCCGGCTCCGCATTGATTTAAAATGTTTACATAACAAAGAAAACAAAAACGACAAACAACCTAAACATACACAAACCGAAAACTCAACCCTCACCCCATGTTGAACAAATCATATTGACAGGCAGAATCAACAAGCGAACAGTCTCCACCACACAGCAAAGAAAAGTCAAAAGCAACCTAGCTAGTTATAATTTGAAGATTGTCTACTGTCTGCTCCATATTTTGCTATTTGCTATTAGTGTTTACTATTGCTGTGATCACTGCGCTGAATACTGTACAACAATTCCTCGTTATACGTTTACTCACATATGGCTATTAAATTAATCTTGAATCTTGAAGATAATACTAGTACTATCCTTTAATTTAAAGAAAAATAAACAAAAGCACAAAAGCTCGCCTTATTCACTCAGGTTATTTGGCCTGATTTTCCCCAAGGACAAGAAACTCTTTTTTAAATTGTACATTACACTGATTTTCTCTTCAGGTCGTACAAAGGGCTTTATTTTTCCTTTCGGAATTGCACAAATTCTGCCTTTCTTGCTTTCAAGAGATGTCAGGTCTTTTAATTACATCTCAATTTAAGAAGTAGGATGAATCCTTCATGAAAATACTCAAGCGCTGTGGTTCACTAATGGATGCTATTAAAGTCCTTGAGACGGCTTGCTGAGCAGGAAGAAAGCCCCTGGGAAGAACTTCATTGATACAGTGTGCTTGTATTACTCATGTTGCTATTCCACAAACTAAAAGCTTTCTTATGTACAGTGCTTTAGTTGAATTTGCTGTGTTGTGTACAGTGTTATCAAATATTTGTCACTGACAAGCAGTCTATCTTCATCAAACTTCCATCTGTGTATAGCCTATATTTGTGTACACATTGGAAAACCATATTGGTACATATCTTGTCATATCCATCATCGGCTACAGCAGGGATGGGCAACTTTGATGATAGAGAGGGCCACACACAAAAATCCTCACTACCAGAGCATCAGATTATGACTTCCACCATTAGGATACTGTAACCCCATCACTCAATTACCCAAATATAGCTACTAATTTGATGAAAAGAACGAATTATACTGTATACTGGTAATCAAAGCTTATTATACCAACATTTTCTATTTTTCATATTGCATATTCAAAATGCATTTAGTATCTGTAAAGGGGAGAATCATCCCCCCCCACCCCACCACCCTCTGCCGATCTGGGGAGAGCCGAAAACTGGCTCCATGCTTCCTCTGAGACATGGGCAGTAAGCCAGCCGCTTCTTTTCACCTGACAGGGGAAGCTTCACCGGTAGGACATAGCATGTGGGAGGATCACGCTATTCCAACGAGTTCCCCTCCCTCCAAACAGGTGCCCTTCACGACCAGAGGAGGCACCACATCAGCAACCAGGATATTGCATGTTTTGATGAAGGGGTTCCTATATGAAGGAAACCCCTGGGAGGCACGGGGAGAACATGCAAACTCCACACATAAAGGCCCTTTTGACGACCCCACCCGGGCGGTGGGCACTCGAGGACATGCGGACGGGCACGCATTCCTTCAGCGTTCACAGCGTCCCAAGTGAGAATCGAATCCAGGACCTTCGAGCTGTGAGGCGACACCGCTTACCACTGCACCACCGTACCCCCCACCCATTCTCATTCTTGAGGTGAGAGGTCAAGGGACCCGGTTACACTACTATGCCCTTCAGATAAGAAATTATAAGTGATATTAATCAGAGATAATTTCCTTCAATTTTAGAATACAATCTTTCCCCATTTACTTGTATTACTTAGTAAGCTTCATCGATAGTGTTTAGTATTATAGTTGTAGAACTGCAGGCTTACAGCTAGGTGGAGGCATAAGAGCAGAAGCAGGGACAGTGTTGACATTAAACTTCAGGGGGTGAAAGGTGACCTGATGTATAAATGATGGACTCAAAGATGGACATTGAGAAGGAACACAAGCGGAGCGGCTGTTTTGACGATGCAGTCGGCTGGCTGTGTGAAGACACATTTAATATGATACTCATACATGGAGCTGCGATCTGCTGAGAGCAGCTAGTTGTGTGTGTGTGTGTGCGTGTGTGTGTGTGTGTGTGTGTGTGTGCGTGTGTGTGTGTGTGTGTGTGTGTGAACATTGAGAATACAAGCGCAATGGAGATTAACGCAACTGATGACTGAATCACTAGTAGTAGCTAGCTGGACAATGCTAGCTACAAGCCAGAGACTTTGATTCACAACACCATCACGTTTGGAGGATCCTGTATTTCCCAAACATCCTTTAAACTGCAAAATCAGCACGGACAAAGCTGGACCTGATCCAAGCCGAAAGCCGCGCCGTGGAACTGAGCAAGTGCCAATGTCCCACCTCAGACCCAGGTGATTAAGAACAAGAAGACAACAAGCTGTGAGTGAACCCGTCACCCCTTAGCCTGGGTAAACCCAGCCTCCACGTGACCTGCTCTCAGACCTGCTCTCAGTGACTACAGAGTGACTGAGAGCAGGTCTGAGAGCAGGTCACGTGGAGGCTGGGTTTACCCAGGCTAGTCACCCCTGGTAAGAACGTGTTCACTTGCAGATGCAAACATAAGTGAGTAAGCCACACTCAGGGAAAAATGTTGTGTTGTTACATTAAACGTAAGTGAGGAAGCCACACTCAGGGAAAGATGTTGTGTTGTTACATTAAACATAAGTGAGGAAGCCACACTCAGGGAAAGATGTTGTGTTGTTACATTAAACGTAAGTGAGGAAGCCACACTCAGGGAAAGATGTTGTGTTGTTACATTAAACGTAAGTGAGGAAGCCACACTCAGGGAAAGATGTTGTGTTGTTACATTAAACATAAGTGAGGAAGCCACACTCAGGGAAAGATGTTGTGTTGTTACATTAAACATAAGTGAGTAAGCCACACTCAGGGAAAGATGTTGTGTTGTTACATTAAACATAAGTGAGTAAGCCACACTCAGGGAAAGATGTTGTGTTGTTACATTAAACGTAAGTGAGGAAGCCACACTCAGGGAAAGATGTTGTGTTGTTACATTAAAAATAAGTGAGGAAGCCACACTCAGGGAAAGATGTTGTGTTGTTACATTAAACATAAGTGAGGAAGCCACACTCAGGGAAAGATGTTGTGTTGTTACATTAAACATAAGTGAGGAAGCCACACTCAGGGAAAGATGTTGTGTTGTTACATTAAAAATAAGTGAGGAAGCCACACTCAGGGAAAGATGTTGTGTTGTTACATTAAACATAAGTGAGGAAGCCACACTCAGGGAAAGATGTTGTGTTGTTACATTAAACATAAGTGAGGAAGCCACACTCAGGGAAAGATGTTGTGTTGTTACATTAAACATAAGTGAGGAAGCCACACTCAGGGAAAGATGTTGTGTTGTTACATTAAACGTAAGTGAGGAAGCCACACTCAGGTAAAGATGTTGTGTTGTTACATTAAAAATAAGTGAGGAAGCCACACTCAGGGAAAGATGTTGTGTTGTTACATTAAAGGGGAAGGCTAATGGGGAGCTAACCGATTGATTAGCAGCTATAAGCCAGATAGTAGGTTCAACTTAATAACTCATAATATCTTAATTACCACCAATACTACTGTAACGGGTTAATCTGGTTCACTTATCAATTTAACCAAAACACCACCATTTCTTCGTTTTGAGTATGAATCTTTTATTTGGGTGCTCTGTTGTTGTTGCGTGTGAACGCGGTGCCCCGTCTATGTGCCAACAGCCCGCAGTGCCGACATTTTGCAATGCCGATAGCCCACAAGCAGAACCAGCTAAGCGAGGCGGCGTGTAGCGTGACGGTGGACCGGCTGGAGCTAAGCTCTCGCAGCACCGACGCCTAATCCTAACCTCCCCCAGACCCTAACCCTAAACTTAACCTCTCCCACCCCCCATGCCTAAACCTAACATCGGCATTGCGGGTGGTCGGCACAGCGGGTGGACCCCGTGAACGCACCCACGTTGGTGACGTCGCTTTGTGCACATGCGCACAGCTCCAGAAACACAGTCGGATGGGAAGATGGAACGAGATGGCTGCGCCGGTGATATCTCCGCCTGAGATATTTATATTGTTAGATATTTATTGTTTAATTTTGTAACAGAGTTTTATGGAACCAGTTTTTTGTTTTTATTTTATAACACAGTAAAAAGAGTTTGAGACTCAGTAGTGCTGCCTCCTAACCCTAACCCTCGTGAATGTCGCCACACACATCTTTAACCAGAACACAACGCAGAGGAAAAACACACGGGTTACACTACCACGGCCTTTCGCTTATTATAACAGACCCTTTGGAAATGGCCATACCAGTTTTTCCCTCGTCAGAATTTAGCCTAACATTTGAGTGTTATTTATTTAGCACCTTTCCCGACAAGCTAGCACAACATGACACACCGAAAACACTTGAAAGACTAGCGGCAACTAGATGCCGACCGATGTGTCACCTCACGTCTCCTGTGTCGATGTGTCACCTCACGTCTCCTGTGTCGATGTGTCACCTCACGTCTCCTGTGTCGATGTGTCACCTCACGTCTCCTGTGTCGACGTGTCACCTCACGTCTCCTGTGTCGACGTGTCACCTCACGTCTCCTGTGTCGACGTGTCACCTCACGTCTCCTGTGTCGACGTGTCACCTCACGTCTCCTGTGTCGACGTGTCACCTCACGTCTCCTGTGTCGATGTGTCACCTCACGTCTCCTGTGTCGATGTGTCACCTCACGTCTCCTGTGTCGATGTGTCACCTCACGTCTCCTGTGTCGATGTGTCACCTCACGTCTCCTGTGTCGATGTGTCACCTCACGTCTCCTGTGTCGATGTGTCACCTCACGTCTCCTGTGTCGATGTGTCACCTCACGTCTTCTGTGTCGGGGCCAAAGAGTTGTACTTGAACACACCGCAAACACCACTGCCGACGGGCAACTAGCAGGTACATTCTGCGCCTGCATGAGACCTGATTTATGAAACAAAGTAGCGTTTGCCTACCATTTTGCTCACTTAAACCGTTTTGTATAGCTACTTCTAATCGAGAAGTCTGATAAAAAAGTTGTGAATGCACTGGCGTATGTCAGCCCTGGTCTTGCCTTTTGCTTGTAAAGGAAGAGGCGGAGGTGGAAAAATAAGGAGAAACCGCACTAATATGGGTGGTGATATGCTGCGAGATGCTCAAGGGACTTCCCCAAAGTTGTTGTGAGAATATCCATATATTGGATTGATCAGATGGGATAAAGTTGGAAAATGAGCAGAGGATTTTGTGTGTGGCTCTTCTTCTCCTGCACTGCTTTGCTACCCCTGACCAGCCAATCAGAGTGATTCTCTCACCGATGGCCCGACGTCACTTTAACATGTTGAAAGTTGCCGACAAGCCCCCGACAAAGCCGACTAGAGCCAACGGTGCGGGACACACCGCAAATACTCAACAAATACTAGAGCGACAGACGCCCAAACATGGCCGACACCGACCTGTATGCGTTCTCGCCTTTAGGTCTAGTTCATATGATACCAAAAACTTCGCTCTGGTTTTAAAACTGAGCCCGCTACAGCAGCCCGTTACAGCCATTTGAGTTGTATCAATCTCACAGTCAAATAGTCACAAAATGTGGCTATGAAACAAGGATCATTCCATTCCGGCTATATGGGGGTGCTGAATTTAACAAATTTACCACGAGAGGAAGGGGGTTGTGGCCCCATTTACCACTGGTACAGGGTTGTGGCACGAGGCGAAGCCGAGTGCTATAAACCCTGTACCAGTGGTAAATGGGGCCACAACCCCCGACCTCGAGTGGTAAATTTGTTTTCTACAACAGCTACCAAATAATATAAAAAATACACAATTGTAACATCCAATTCATTTATTTACAATCATTACTGGTTTCAGAATACATTTATCCTTCCGGCACAGAATATAGTTCCATACACAAGATCAATGATTGCACTAAACATTTAGTTGCCTTTGAGCCAAAAAACAACTAACCTATTCCTTAACGGGATTCACAGTTATTGATACATTGCCTGTAAAAGTACAGTTATTTAAACAGTTATCTAAAGCAGCCCATTTTGGTGGTGGTGTGTTGATATCTGGTGACGGCAGAGGGCGTTTGTTTGTTTGACAGTCCCAGGTACGGGGTCCGGGCGCTAGTCCGACCTCCCGCTAGTCCGACCTCCCGCTAGTCCGAACTCGTGACAACTCAAGCTCAGCCAGTTCTCTCTCCCCAATTTCACCATGTCGTTCTTTGTTCACTTCACCTTCATCTTCATCTAACCACTGCTCAAAACTCAATCCACCCAGTAAATGAAACGTTACTACGAAATCGGACATTTCCTTGTTAGAGATCGGCCATTTCCTTGTTAGAGATTTGCAGACTGACAGGCTAACAGTGGGCGGAGTCAGCACAGGGAGCGGAGTCAGCATCAGGGAGCGGAGTGATACTGCGGTTGGAGCCGAACTGTAGATTGTTGGCCTATTTACCACTGTTGCTAGCCAATCAGAATCCAGTATTCACTCATGCTGTTGTAGAAGTCTGATTTTACATTGTATTGAACAGCCAAATCCGATTCGACTGAAAGAATTGGGAGTCGGGTACAGCCCTGCGTATCACTATGAGATTGGGAGAGTAATGGGAGAAATTGCCAATCTGGCAGTACAGCGGGAGAAAGGGTTAAAAATAGGAATACTCCTGTGAAAATCGTGAGTGTTGGCAGGTGACATGCTTTCTGTGACCCCCCTATTTATTTATTTATTTTTACTCGAGGGCCGCACTGGGTGAGGACCACCAGTTGCCCCTCCCTGGGCTACAGTTTGGCAATGTGGCAAGTCACACTCCTCACCTGCAGTGAAGCCTGTCTCCATTAATGTTTAATTACATGCAATTAAAGGGATACTCCAAGTTTTGGCAAGTAAGCACTTTGATCAGCTTAGCTTTTGGCAGTGAGAAGGCTAGTGGCAGTTTGACTTGTATAGTGTAGCTCCAGGCACGGATGAATGTACAGGCTGACCTAGGCTGCAGCCTAGGGGCGTCACATGTGCAAGCTAGGGCACAGGATTGGCCAGACTATTTAAACTCTGCGGCCGGCATTACTGTCTTTCAGAGGCTGTAGCGAGCTCATTTCTAAAGCTATGAGTGAATATGGTATATATGAACCTAGAAGACAATGGGCTCTATCTTCCCAAAAGCGCTAATTTAGCGTTTGCGCTCGTTTAACGCCGTGCGCAATGCAAATTGGGGGCGGACACAAGCGCATGCCTGTGCATGATAATTGTACTGGGCATTGGCTGCCACAAGCCAAAGCAGGCGTTTCAGCGCTAAAATGTGGTGATAGATGGCATTACGCTATCGTCAGCAGCGCGCAATTACTTTGCGCT
>NC_139623.1:97500125-97647625 GCF_964638095.1 Poromitra crassiceps | reverse complement strand
AACTGTATTTGTAATACATATACACACTGAAACAACCCAACCTTGGTTTTCTCCTGAGTAGGTTGACCTTTTCAGGCAGTAATTGTTGTGCCTGTTTTCAATTATGGATAGATCGAGACAGAAAAAACAGCATGGTAGTGCGGAATCCATATAAGCCAGATTATATTTATCACTCAGGAAGTGTTTAAAAAAATGAAAATTGTGTACTTTAAGTATACATTAGGGATGCACTGATGGACATTTTGGCCATACATTTGAGCGTATTGAAATGTATGGGAGCTTGGAGTTCAAGGCTCCTTCAAGTGGCAGCATTGCCATTGCATCATTGGAAGCAGATAATGCAAATATCTCTCACATTCAGACACACAGAATGAGAAATGTAAACAAATGCATGTGTAAATGTGTTAAAATGTGAAGGTGAAAACATTTTCTGTGCATCTCAGAATTGGATGCAAGAACATTTTATGTGTGCGTAAATATTTCAGTGGGGAATTGAGAGCAATTCATGTTTATGTGAATGCATTAGTAATGAATGCAAGTGCGTGTGTGTGTGTGTGTGTGTGTGTGTGTGTGTATGTGTGAGTGAGTGACAGAGAGAGAGAGAGAGAGAGAGAGAACTATGACAGCAGTGTATGCTAATTTGAAAGTGGTAAATATTGGGAAGTGGTAAATATGAGTTTTTGTGTGCACGAAAGGCAATATTTGAATTATGGGCCAAGCAGCACATCTTAAGAGTATTCTGTCAGAGGGATGATCTTAATATGGCTGACCTGTTTACTAGATTATATAATCCTGCTGTGGGTTTGGAAGAAGCACTGCACCCACAGATGCTTTGCCAAAACTTCAGTCTTCTCATATTCTCTAAGCTACCATTCCTCTCTTCACACTATGCACAGTATAAACCCTTCATGGGCTGCAGGGAGAACAGACTAGTACGAATGATTGTTATGCGAATGATAAAAAATATCTTAAACACACAAGCCTTCCGCTGCCCCTCCAACACCCACACATGTGCATGGGCACACACACATACTGTAGATATAAATATCCCACGCTAGAAGTAGCAAAGAGAATACTGTAGCATCCCTGTGCACTCGCTGGAATACCAGGAGCATTGAGCAATGCATTTTCACTGATGAAAAGCAGCAAACCTTCATTATAATTTTCCTTCCTACAACTGGAAAAGCACTCACCATGAAGTATTCAGTATCCATCCTCCTGTCCCGTTTAGCATGAGACTAGTCTTAAGACTGGCTCTGTGGCACGCCTCTGACCAAAAAGTAGGCCAAGGACGAGCGCTGGTCATCTAAACAGGCTAAACCCATGCGGAACATCCAGATGATGGGGATTCTGACTGAAAAGTGGCCAAATTTATCTTTGAGGGTCAATGGCAACATTTTTCATTGGAACTGGTTTACCCATTATTAGCCATATGATAACTAGATATATGTATAATCATTTTAGATAAGAAGGGGGAAAACACAGAGAAAAGTGTTATTTTGAGTCAAAATACAGTATGGTATTTCAATTAATTACAAAGTTCATGTATTAACTACTATCTTTAAGATATGAGCTTAGTTAATACTTTAAGTTAAGCGATGCAAATATACCCATTCCTTTTTTAAATATTTAAAGTATTGTTGGTTTCAATGGCTTCTCTCTAACAGAAAGGTCTGTTCTGGACCAGGATGAGAACCAGGAGACTATTACTGAGACTTACAGTTGTCAATGACAGGAGCCACCCACAGGTGTCCAAACACATTCCTATCATGCAAGAGATTTAAGTGCTGCTGCCAGCTGGGCTTGGCCACTCTCAGTTTTGCTGCATGGATGTCACTGTGACTTGCTTTAAGTATATAGAGAGCCAAAGTGGAACGTCACTTCCTGCTTCAGCACTGTACCAGAGATTTTCATCCGCCATTTATTTTCCCATAGACATTTCGTAAAATGCTAATAAAAAATAGTTTTACTTGTTCAAACCAAACGGTTCAGATATATTTAGAAACAGGAGAGATCGCATAACATTTCACTAATTCACTCTCACCAAAACGTAAAAAAAATGCGTGTTTAAAGAACATATTTTTTCGACGTTTTGTTTTGTTTTGGGCCAAGTGAAATGTCTCTCCCGATTCTAAATATAGCTGAATCGTTTGGTTTGACCAAGTAAAAATATTTTTATAAGCATTTTACGAAATGTCTATGGGGAAATAAATTGCGGAAGGAAATCTCTGGTACAATGCTGAAGCAGGAAGTGACGTTCACTTTGCCTCTCTATAGTCCTTAGTGCAGATGGTTGGTAGGTTGGACTGTATGTAGGCTGCTCAGAAAACAGGCTTCTGGAGGCGTTCCAGTAGCTCACCTGGTAAAGCTCGTACCACAAAGGCCCGGGTTTGAATCCAACGTGTGGTCCTTTGCCCAATGTCATCCCCTCTCTCTCACGTCAGTGGGACTGGCCCTTTAAGAGTGTTACGACAGTACCGTAAGTGTACGTTTGGACTGTTGACAGTGGGAGTTTAAGCTTGCTAGAGACTAGGCAGCATGAGAGTTTAAGCCTGTCTGACTCGCAGCCGTTGTTAATAAAACGTTGAACAGCACGTTGTGGTTCGCCTGTTCTTCAGCCATAACAGGCAGCAACTGTTTCCGGTATTTCCGCTCTGGGCGCAGACAAAGAGTTGAGCAAAGAGAGAACAAACACTCAGAGAACAGCACTGCTGTCATTATGCTGCAGCGGAATAATGGGTGGAACAAACTATTGGCTTCAGTTCTTATCAATTTAAGTTCTTTGGCGCAAATGATGATGTGTGTTGATACAGCCCGCACACTACATTTTCATAGAACATAAACAGTTGGACAGGTACGAAAAACTGACTGCGGCGGCGGGGGGGGGGGGGTTTAAGAGGAAGTTACAGGGAAGGAGGTTTTGGGACCTTTTAGATGCAGTGAGGCTGCACACCTGCTAAGCTTTGAAACAGGTGAGAATGTCAAATGACCCACATCCTATGCAAAATTAAGCATTGCATTAGTTCACGCAGGACACAGGAGTCAGGCGTGCCCCAGCTGTGATTGGATCAGTGTTCATTCATCATTCACCAATCACATAATAATAATAATAACAATAATAATTATTATTATTATTCATGTAATTTATAAAGCACTTTTCAGTTACCCAAAGACGCTGACAATATGAGTCGACAGAGAGCAGGTAAGAGGAACAAAAGAGAAATGAGGGACAGGGAACAGATAGAGAATAGATAGTGAAGGTAAGCAGGGACACATAGGAGGGGGAGGGGCGGGCAATCGAGAGGAGAGAGGGAGCAGGGTGGGGCGGTAGATGTGGTTATGGGTAGGGGAGGTTGTAAACCTGGGAGAACAGGTAGGTTTTTAGGCAGGATTTGAAGATGGTGAGTGAGGGTGAGTCTTGGACAGGCTGGGGGAGAGAGTTCCAGAGACGGGGGGCTGCTCTGGAAAAGGCTCAATGGCAGAAGCTGCGAAGTTTGGATGGAATAATGGTGAGGAGAACAGTGGAGGAGGAGCGGAGGGTTCGGGAGGGTCGATGGGGGAGGAGGTGGTCAGACAGGTATGGGGGCGCCAGTTTATGGAGAGCTTTGAAGGTGAGGAGGGCTAGTTTGAAATTGATGGGTTGTTTGATGGGGAGCCAGTGGAGAGAGTGGAGGACGGGTGTGATGTGGTCCCGGGACCGGGTTCTTGTGAGTAGACGGGCGGCTGAGTTCTGAACCATCTGAAGTGGAGGGAGTGGGAGCTGACGCCGGTGAGGGAGGAGGGAGTTGCAGTAATCTAGGCGGGAGGAGATGAAGGCGTGGATGAGGGATTCAGCGCAGCGGGAGGGGGAGCGGCAGTGTCTGATTTTGGCGATGTTACGGAGATGAAAAAATGAAGTCTTGACAATGGAGCTGACGTGGGGATCAAATGAGAGAGTGGGGTCGAGGGTGAAGCCAAGGTTGCGAGCCAGGGGGGAGGGGCTGATGGTTGTGTTATCAATAGTGATTGTGAGGGGTCCTGTTTTGCAGAGTGTTGATTTGGTTCCGATGAGGAGTTCCGTTTTATTGCTGTTGATTTGGAGGAAGTTGTGGGTCATCCAGGTTTTTATTGCAGATATGCAGGCTTCGATGTGGGTGAGTGGTGAGTTCTGGGTGGATTTGGAGCAGATGTAGATCTGTGTTTCGTCGGCGTAGCAGTGAAAGTCCAGGTTGAAATTGTGGATGATGTGACCAAGGGGAAGTATATAGCAGATGAAGAGCAGGGGGCCGAGGACTGAGCCTTGGGGGACCCCCTGTGTGACAGAGGTGGTGGAGGTGTGGCCGGAGAGGGAGATGAAATGTTCAAATTACACTGTATCAAAGGCTGCGCTAAGGTCGAATTCGGATGTTGAGGGCACCTGAGTCTGTGGAGGTGAGGACGTCGTTAATGACTTTGACTAGGGCGTTTTCTGTTTTATGAAGACGGCGGAGGCCAGACTGGAGAGGTTTGTACAGATCGTTGGACTGGTGGGCGTGAAGTTGGGCGGCGGCAATACGTTCAAGTGCTTTGGAAAGGAATGGTAAATTTGAGATGGGGCGGTAGGTGGAGAGGTTGGCCGGGTCGAGACTGGGCTTTTTAAGGATGGGAGTGATGGCGGCAAGCGGGAAGGGGACGTGACCTTGAGATAGTGACAGGTTGAAGAGGGCGGTGAGGTGGGGGATGAGGGCGGGAAGGCAGGCCTTAGTAAGGGTGGTGGGGAGGGGGTCGAGGGAGCAGGAGTGTGTCCGGGGGTTTGAGTAGTTTATTCACTGTGGAGAAGAGGGTGCAGGAGTTACTCTTGGTGCTATTGATGAGGGCGGAGATGTGGGGGGATTTAGCAGCATGAAGTGTGTGTCTGTAGGAGGAGGTGTGTTCTAGGCTTCGGTGTGGACGGTGAGGTGGGTTTTCTTGTTGAGTCTTTCCACTCGACGGCCAATCTGTTTCATGGTGCGGAGCTGGGAGGAGGTGGAAAATGAGACTGTGGTGGAGGTTTTGATAGGAGCCAGTGAGTTAAGGGAGTCAGAGAGAATGGCATTGAGGGTGATGGCGTAATCTTCAGGAGAGGACGGGGCAGAATCGGGGGTGAGTGGGTTGACAGATTTAAGGTTGCCGAAGGATATAGATCATTTATTGGGGTGGTGGAGTGAGGGGAGGGGGGCAGAGAAGAGGATACACATGTGGTTGGAGAGTGGGAAAGAAAGGGGATGAAGATTAGAAATGGGTAGATGAGTCGGGGGAGGGTTAGTGGAAGTTGGGGGGTAGGTGGATTTTTTTTTTATTCCAGATGAAAATGTTAGGAGTAGCAGGAGTGTGAGTCCACATTGGAGATGAGACACAAGTAAGGTGACCAGACGTCCCCGATTTTCGGGGACAGTCCCCGTTTTTGGTGGTCTGTCCCCGGCTGGAGCTGTCCCCGAAAATGTCCCCGATTTTCTACTCCTCGTCCGCGGCCGAGATGACTGTCTATCAGAGGCTCTAGCGGGCTCATTTTTAAAGCTGTAATGAAGATACAGGTATCATATGAAACACAACCATGTCATGCTAGCTTGTCAGGAAGGGGCTAAATAATGCTCCAAACTTAGGCTAAATCTTGGATTGTCCCTTTTTTGTATTTCATAGATTATAACATTGGATATTTTAATGATATTGAGTGCCGAACTGGAAATGTCCCAGATTTTCGTTTCAGAAATCTGGTCACCTTAGACATAAGTACAGATGAGAGTAATCCGGGGAGTGTGTTGACAGTAGCTAGTAGCTGGTAGGCAATGAGTTGTGTAGAAGTAGCATTGGACCAGAGCGGCGGTGTGTTGTTGTTGTTGTGATTGATGTTGCTAGCCCGAGACCAAGGCCGCGTGGCAGGCCAGCCTAACCGTGCCATGCCAGCAACCAAATCCAGCAGCAGTGAGAGAGATTCATTCTCACAACAAGATGGTCCATTTAAATATGGCTCCCTTCTACACTGGTCTTTGCTATTCTAATGCTGCCACACACATCGCTGCTGCTGCTGGCAACGCTTTGCCTCCACCACCCCAGCCGCATCTTTCTAGTTCAGAGTCTGCATGGCTCAAAGGCTAATAATGTACTCATTGCCTAGCTTTGGGCTCACTCGTGTATAGCCATGGTGTATAGCCATGGCGGATTCTGCATTGCGCTCCCTGATTAGCTTAGCTTGGTTAATTCAGGAGCATAGAGACACTGCATGAAATAGGCCACGCCCACCACGGGGGAAAGTTCTCCGTTCACTTCCACACACCAGCATCATATTCCTTGAATTAAACATAGCTAAAAGCTGTTGTGTGGTGGGCTGCGCAGACAACAAATGTAAAAAATCATCAGTTAAAGTTTTTTTGTACTCCCGAGGAAAACAAGGAAGCCATTGAGAATTGGCGAGAAGAAAAATGTGGATGTTGCTGTCAATGAAGTTGGAGTGTTCATCACACACGACCATGCACGCCTCATAGGAGAACCCCAGGATTGGGGGGGGAGTTTGTGTTTTCCCCCGTTTTGGGCGTGGTTTCTGAATGATGACGCGCTCCGCAGTATCTCTATCTTCTGTAAAGAGCAGAGCCATCAGTCATCAGTGGACCAGTGATGTCACTGGTCCACACTTTAACACTCAATAACTGTCAAATTAAATGACAGACTTCAAAACAGTTTACAGTTTTCTGATATACTACTGATGTTCTAATGATACAAAGCTGGTTGAAAATGGGCAGTGTTCCTTTAAAGCAAGCCTACGAGTAATTCATCAAGTGTAATGTTTTCATGTAATTGCTCAGTTAATTTAAGCTTCATCATTGATATATAATTAGGTATTACGATTCTGTTATATATCTACAAATCTGCTTTGCCTTGATACACAATGTGATCATTAAAAGCTCTTAGGCATACTCTATTATGTAGCTTTGTTGTGCAGTAATTGTTAGGAAATGCCAGGGGCCAAATGTATAAACCGCAAGGCCGTAACGGCAATATACATTGAGAAGGACAAATCCCCCCCAATATTTAAGCCTGATAAAATGTGTCCCCCCCAATAAATTGATGTAAGAAAATAAGAAAACACAGATTTACTGCGCGTGCTGCAGCAGAGCAAGGAACTAACCATTCTACACTGAAACAGATATTGATGGGTTAGGGTTAGGGTTAGTGATGGGTATATATACCACTCTCATACCATGTGTGTAGCACTTAGTCGAGTCATAGTATATTTTTTATTTGTGTTTATTGAATGTTCCAAAACTGCATGTTTAACTAAGAATAGGCTAATGATTATTTCACCCCACCACTTATTTAATTTGGTTACTTTCTTGTCAAAAGTTTGGAAGGAACAAGGCATGCTGGGGGAAATATGCAAAATGTGTTTGTCCAATGCGGTCCAATGGCATTGCTCTCTGTCAGAACTTGCTTGGATGTCCTGATGTTGGTTTAGTAGTAAAAGTTAACACATAAGTTAATAGCAGATGATGTCAGGGTTTAGCAAGCCCAGATTGCAGTGCTCAAAGAGGAAGGGGAAAAGAGGACAGGATGAGCCGACTGCTAAACTGACGACATTGGATTAGGTTTTGGTTGGCTTTTGATAGCTCGTTTAGCTCAAATGCTAATGTAGCAATGTTGGTTCAAATGGACGTTCATTAGGAGCAGAGCAAGGCTCTGGCATGGACTTCTAATGGGTGAGTATGTACTGTAGCTTTAACTGTTGGGTTTCTCTTTGTTATGGAGTTTTGGAGACTGATAAATGAAAAGTAACAATTTTATATTCTAACCCCTTTTTTAATGATGTTTTGTGTTTGTGTGGTTTAACATTTATAATGTGAAGGACATGAAATTCATCTAGTGTGAACTCGATGCAATATGTTCTTGAATAAACTACTACTAACTACTACTACATTGTCAGTCATGTCACCAGTCTGTGTGTCTGACTAGGGGCAGTTGTTCATTCATTCATACTGTGAGCTGCTGCGCTTTTCTCGATGGCTATTGTTCTATCCTTATTGATATGTAAGCTGCTACCTTGTGTTGATTTGTTAGTGGCTGACTACGCTATTTCAGATGCGCTCATCATGCGCTTCACCCGAATAGACGGACAATTCTCGAGATACGTGAAAGCCGTGTTCTGATTGGTCAAATTGCATGAAATTCGGCACTGCACTATGTCGGGTTCCCAGTAGTGCACCAAATCATGACTGACACCACTCAGACGGACAGAGCCCACTTAGCCAATTTTAACTAAGATGTCCCTAGTCCATAGCTCCAGCTCCACAGTGTAACTTGACCTTTGCCCTCCCTGACCAAGTGTGTCCGTGTGCGTTCCATAATACGCCTGAGGTGCTTGTTTAACAGTGCGTCTGTGTGCACTGCACGACATCCAATGCACAAGGTGTGTGACAGAGCTGTGACGATATAATGTATATTATTAGATATATCGGAGTGAGAACAGGTTGGATAAACTGTCTAAACTAAAGGCTAAACTGGTTTGGTCTGTCTGGGCACAAAATGATTGTGTAATCAGAGGGCCTAACTCAGGGCAGGGAGAGGTGACATGGAGGTGAGTGAGCAAAGGTGACTGAATAATGACATCACAACAGTCTAATCTTAATGTTAATATTCCTCTAATCTGGCTTCAAGTGGCCAATTTTTTTGGGTCGCCGCCAAAAATGTTCGCCGCCGCCCTTATGTTGAATCAGTCTCTACGGCCTTGATTAACCACATGTACACATGGAAATTGTGCTGCACCACTTTCCACACAGGTTTCTGAATTTGAGAAAATCCACGTGTCGTGACAATTTGCGTACCGCTACACATCTCTCACACCATGCACACTGTATGCAGTCTTCTGAGTCCCACTAGTGTGATGTGGAAAAAAACTATAATGTACATGTGAATTTGGGTGACATTTTATTTAGAGCTACAGACTTCTATACCTAAATACACACAGTTTTATACATTTGGCCCCTGGTAATTCACACAGGCTCTATAGAGAGACTGCGGAGCGTGTCATCATTCAGAAACCACGCCCAAAACGGGGGCAAACAAAAACTCCCCCCCAATCCTGGCGTTCTCCTATGTCACGTGTTGCACACAAAGATCATATATATGGAAGATGAACACTCCAACTTACTTCCTTGACAGCTAGATCCACATTTTTCATCTCGCCAATTCTCAATGGCTTCCTTGTTTTGCTCGGGAGTACTTTTTTTTTTTAACATTTGTTGTCTGCACAGCCCACCACACAACAGCTTTTAGCTGTTTAATTCAAGGAAAATGACGCTGGCGTATGGGAGTGAATGGAGAGCTTTCCCCCGTGATGGGCGTGGCCTATTTCATGCAGTGTCTCCATCTAGAGCTTGGCATTACATGGAGTTGAATGCCATCTCCTGGTTAAATACTGAACTACAAGAAGTGGGCTTGGGATCTACACATCAGAAAGCAAATGATTATTTATTCGGTTTTAATTTATTTAATTTATTGCAATATTTACCAATATTGCCCAATCAACCCTATAGACAACTTCAGCATGTTTGATTTACTGCCTGTTATTACTGAGAAATGCCATGAACAATACTGGTGGACTGGCCAAATTTGACACAAAGATAGACTTGTGAACATTGTTTCAATGGGCAATGGGTATAATCATTATAATTCTGTGTCTGTCTGTGATATTCTCTGAAAAATTGAAGAAAGGAGCTGTTAGGAATTTAAATGACAAAATGTAATTGGAAGTAATTGTACCCGTGTACTGCAAAGAGTTTAACAAACAGAGTACATCTTCAAAAAGGTGATACGGGCAAGGACAATACCGCAACGCGTTTCAACCGTTGGGTTTTCGTCAGGCTGTTTCAACCCAACGGTTGAAACGCTTTGCGGTATTGTCCTTGCCCATATCACCTTTTTGAAGATGTACTCGGTTTGTTAAACTCTTTACAGTACACAGGTACAATTACTTCCAATTAAATTTTGTCATTTAAATTCCTAACAGCTCCTTTCTTCAATTTTTGCTGTTCTACTGTGCCTGCTGAGCTGTTTTGGTCCACACATTGTGTGTTTTTCCTGTGATATTATATGTACATGACTGAATGCCCCCCATTTACCTGGAATGTGTTATGGCATCTATCAGTGTGTGTGGCATCAAACATTCATGTCATACGTACTATAATTGGAAGTATTTTGTACAGGTAATCATCATTATATTCATATAATCATATTGTTCCTTGTGTGTTCTTGTAGTCCTGCTTGACAGGATAGGGAAGAGATAAGATCAATCGGTTCATTAGAGAGATTCGTTCAGGGATCAACCAGCGGACACAGTGCAGGGAAGTCACAGCAACAACAATGGAGGAAAGCAGTAAGAAAGCCAAGTTAAACATACACCTGACAAGACCCATTCAGAACATGATGAATATTGCATTGTTTTTATAATTGCAGATTGCATGTGTTTGCCATATACTTGTTCCACACCTGTGGTGGCATTATGGATGTGGGTTGGCTCAGCCTCAGGCTAGGTGCCATTTCAGTTGACAGCTCATTTAGATGAGTGACAACTGTCAGGGCGGGAACTTGTCCAACAGAGGGGGATGGGGGCAGGAATAACAATACATTTCCAGACCCAAGGGGGAAAAGTTGCATATTGTACAGTAGCTTTAAAGCCAAGACACTGATATGAGTAGCAAGTTGTGAATGCCAAGTTAAGGTTAGAAACAGCATTGGTGGAAAAAAATGCATTGACTAATGGTAATCCATAATTATCATGATTTTATGCTCAGCAGGGCAAGCATCTCATGTTCAAATGTTAGGTTTGTATGATGGATAAGTCATTGTTGAACTGTGCATTCTTTGGCTGTAGTAGTACACTTTACAGCTTTACATTGATTACTTTAACTCTCACATCCTACCAGCCCTCACTTTTTAGCCGGTCAGAGATTTTAGTCCTGGATTAGGTTAACTCCTATTAAAGGGACAGTTCACCCTAAAATCAAAAATATATATTTTCCCTCTCACCTGTAGTGCTATTTATCCATCTAGATTGTTTTGAGATAGTTGCCTGGGTTAGGGTTAGGAACTACTTTTGACCAAACTACACTCACTAGCTGCTAGCTAGTTCCTACACTAGCGGGTGTAGTTCGGTCGAAAATAGTTCCTACATAATACTGCTCACAACAAGTCTGTGGATTATCTTGAGTAACCGGGTCATGATTTCTGGAAAGAGACATTGCTGTTGAGTTTTTCCAATTGTATTTCTTTGGCGCTTTGAGCATCACAAGCCGAGTGCCATCCGGTTCCATTGTATTGGAGAGAAGGCAGAAATCTCTACGGCTGATATCTCCAAAATGCAGACTACTAACACAAAACAATCTAAAGGGATAAATAGCACTATAGGTGAGAGGAAAAATATGTATTTTGGATTTTAGGGTGAGCTGTCCCTTTAACTCCTCATTCAGCATGCTGGAGAGGTTGAGCTTGTTCCTCTGCCCAGGCTTCACGGCAGGCCCAGCCACCTGCAGAAATACCTCAAACCCCCAGCAGCAGACAGCAGGATAAATGGGAAGTTGAGCTGAATTTATTTGATTCTTGCTCACAGTGAATAAAAGTGGAATTTACATAAGAAGACAAACCTAAATAAAAAAAAATACAAGAAATGCAAGATAAAATCACAAGACACCATCATAGGACAACACAATATAAAATCTCAGTTGACTGGTTTGTCAGTGATGGATGAATCCGACTGCCTCATGGGGAGAAGCAAACTTGGTCCACCAAATTTTCCCTACAAACACTTGGAATGTGTTCACTTGAGAAACAACCATACCATCCAGGTATTCTTGTGTTTCTCAATGCCTTTGGAGGAGCCATCTGCAGGCCTACAGTGAAGTGGTTATCACTGTCACTGTCATCCATGACAGCTCTGATGAGCCAGACATGGTCTGAGAGCTTATGGCCTTCCACTTGCTGGCATGATTTGCATTTTGATGGCCAGGGAAAAGACGATCACTGAAATGGTGCCTCCAATGACAAAAATGACAAATCCCCTGCATGCACCATGAATTCAGAGGAAGATATGAATTTGCACTTGATGGAAAGCTTTCATGTAAATGTGACCTACATCTGCCTCTTACAAAGCAATGTATACACTGTCTATTCAATCTATACAGTAATGTTTTAGTCAAATAAGCTCTTTGATCAATTTCATGTTTCAGCAACAAGCCCGGGCATCAGTTTCACCTCTGTGTCAGTATTTAATGAGCTATAGTAGCGCCTATCGCCCACTAAACATGCTCAGTGGAGCTGAGCATAAGTTGATACATTGTGCCTACGTGATGAGTAAGAGTTACATCCTCTATCTTTACTGTAGTTAACCTGTGCCCAAATTCCACACACATTGTCAAAACAATGTGCTGATATTGTGTGATGGTGATCAGTTTTTATCAAGCACAATTTGTGAACTTGTCATCAAGCCTGATTGTGTGAAAACTGAGTAGATGCACTCCATTTGCACGGTTTTAAAATGTGACCTGTATCCGGAAAGGTTATCTGGGTGTTATCTGGATAAGGAAAAATGCATGTTAATGCAAAGTGCAAACGCATCGTAATCTGGATGTGATCAGATCTTCCTGACCACATCTGGAGGTAGTCCGGCTCACATGTGTTCAGATCTCTTTCACCGCATTTACACCTGGTTTTTAAATGCGGCCATTATCCAGATAACTTATCCGGATACAGGTCGCATTTAAAAAACAGGTGTGAGTTAGATAAACAAGACTGCTAGGCTTAATGTACTGATTTGAATCGTAGGCAGAGAGATGAGAGGCAGCCTGCTGGGACGAGTGGCATCTTATTCCGATTAGCATTCCTACATCTGTCTCCTGTTCTCTTGGTAGGTGGTAGAAGACTGGGAGACATGCAGGCACCCTTGTGCGCTGAAAGGCAACTGAAGAAGCCTGTTAATCATTTATACTGCCTGGACTGTGTTCCCGAAAGGGCCGCGATGTGTCAAATCCTTTATGTGCCTGAAAGGGAGAGGTAAAAATATGGGTGTTGGTTGAACTCTCCCCATCATCTTTGTTCCTGTCTGGGGTCGAACACTGCACAACTGTCACAGGTCTATATGTCTAGCCTGACCCTACAGTGGTCAACTGTCACAGGTCTACATGTCTAGCCTGACCCTACAGTGGTCAACTGTCACAGGTCTATATGTCTAGCCTGACCCTACAGTGGTCAACTGTCACAGGTCTGTATGTCTGGCCTGATAGTACAGTGGTCAACTGTCACAGGTCTGTATGTCTGGCCTGATAGTACAGTGGTCAACTGTCACAGGTCTATATGTCTAGCCTGACCCTACAGTGGTCAACTGTCACAGGTCTACATGTCTAGCCTGACCCTACAGTGGTCAACTGTCACAGGTCTATATGTCTAGCCTGACCCTACAGTGGTCAACTGTCACAGGTCTGTATGTCTAGCCTGACCCTACAGTGGTCACCTGTCACAGGTCTGTATGTCTAGCCTGACCCTACAGTGGTCACCTGTCACAGGTCTGTATGTCTAGCCTGACCCTACAGTGGTCACCTGTCACAGGTCTATATGTCTAGCCTGACCCTACAGTGGTCACCTGTCACAGGTCTGTATGTCTAGCCTGACCCTACAGTGGTCACCTGTCACAGGTCTGTATGTCTAGCCTGACCCTACAGTGGCCAACTGTCACAGGTCTATATGTCTGGCCTGACCCTACAGTGGTCAACTGTCACAGGTCTATATGTCTGGCCTGACCCTACAGTGGCCAACTGTCACAGGTCTATATGTCTAGCCTGACCCTACAGTGGTCAACTGTCACAGGTCTATATGTCTGGCCTGACCGTACAGTGGTAGACTGTCACAGGTCTATATGTCTATAGCCTGACCCTACAGTGGTCAACTGTCAAAGGTCTGTATGTCTGGCCTGACCGTACAGTGGTCAACTGTCATAGGTCTATATGTCTATAGCCTGACCCTACAGTGGTCAACTGTCACAGGTCTATATGTCTATAGCCTGACCCTACAGTGGTCACCTGTCACAGGTCTATATGTCTATAGCCTGACCCTACAGTGGTCAACTGTCACAGGTCTATATGTCTATAGCCTGACCCTACAGTGGTCAACTGTCACAGGTCTATATGTCTATAGCCTGACCCTACAGTGGTCAACTGTCATAGGTCTATATGTCTATAGCCTGACCCTACAGTGGTCAACTGTCACAGGTCTATATGTCTATAGCCTGACCCTACAGTGGTCAACTGTCACAGGTCTATATGTCTATAGCCTGACCCTACAGTGGTCAACTGTCACAGGTCTATATGTCTAGCCTGACCCTACAGTGGTCAACTGACATCAACTGTCACAGGTCTATATGTCTAGCCTGACCCTACAGTGGTCAACTGACGTCAACTGTCACAGGTCTGTATGTCTAGCCTGACCCTACAGTGGTCAGCTGTCACAGGTCTATATGTCTAGCCTGACCCTACAGTGGTCAACTGACGTCAACTGTCACAGGTCTATATGTCTAGCCTGACCCTATAGTGGTCTGGCCTGAACAGTCTCTGGATGTTTTTGCAATTCACTTGCATTTATAGTACCTTGCATCACGGAGATATTGACAACATGACCCTTTCTTTGATTATACACAACTATGCAGTCGGCTGGCTGTGTGAAGACACATTTAATATGATACTCATACATGGAGCTGCGATCTGCTGAGAGCAGCTAGTTGTGTGTGTGTGTGTGTGTGTGTGTGTGTGTGTGTGTGTGTGTGTGTGTGTGTGTGTGTGTGTGTGTGTGTGTGTGTGTGTCCCTCCGTCCAGAGTTGCAAGGCACACCAAAATTTGCCGAAACACTTTTCAGGGGTCTGGCATGAATCTGGTGTGGAAATCGCAATTGCGCGAAACAATCGTGAAAAACAAGAAAAACCAGAGGTAGTGGGGCGGGAAGATGGCATGGCAGACTGAACAGCGCTGCCGAACAGGTGTGGGACGGCTCCAGGCGGGCAGGACGGAGAAAAGTGTGGTTGAGGCGTGGGGACTGGAACATAAACATAAACGCCAGCCTTCAGCATGATTTAATTTCATTGACCACTGCACTAATGAGCCACCAGTTTGGAATCCTAAATGCAGAGGTGATTCTGGACCTGTTAGCAAACAGTCCCAATGCTACTGTGTGCTGCTTTCATAGTGCCATGTGCAAAACAATCTGAATTTACTCATTTACTCAGTGTACATTTAAAAGTACTCAAGTAGAATATCTATCATTTAAATTACTTGAGTAAGAGTAAAACTATAGCATTATAAAAAACATATTTTAAAAGTACAAATCCTCCAAAAAAAACATACTCAAATACTTGTACTTGAGTACTTTCCACCTCTGATGTTAGTTTTTTATGTCCGAGTTCTGTTCAAGACTTTGTATAAATGACAGGTATCACATTTTTTACACATTAGTTACAAAGCTTATTTTTTTTTAAATAAGTAGGACTGGTACTACACTACTTGACTGTGAGCGCGAGTCAGCAATGCCAAAAAGAAAGAGACACTCTAACTCTGCATGGTTTGTGAGTGAATTAATAAGAATAGACACTAACTCTGCATGGTTTGTGAGTGAATTAATAAGAATAGACACTAACTCTGCATGGTTTGTGAGTGAATTAATAAGAATAGACACTAACTCTGCATGGTTTGTGAGTGAATTAATAAGAATAGACACTAACTCTGCATGGTTTGTGAGTGAATTAATAAGAATAGACACTAACTCTGCATGGTTTGTGAGTGAATTAATAAGAATAGACACTCTAACTCTGCATGGTTTGTGAATTAATAAGGCAATGAATTGCCTCTTGATTTGTATTTGCCTACGGGGCGTCCGGGTAGTGCAGTGGTAGATTCCGGAAGATTTATCTTTATTTTTATAAAAGATATATATATATTTTACCTACATGGCTGATGTAAGACTATGAAATTTTGAGTCAGAGTTATCATGCATCACCTCATTGCCATCCCAACATGTAAGTCCTGATACTGTATAGCTTTGAATATGAAAAGTATGGTATACCATTATGACTGTATATTATAAGAACACAAATGAGGGAGTTCAATAATACAAGCAGTATTTTGGTATGAGGTATGGGTAAATCTAGTGAAGTATTAAAAGACATGTCTGGTGAGCCAAACCACTAATTTTACATATTGTAATTTTTTTCCACCAAAATTTTTATTATACAGTCTAGAGCAGTTCTTTATGTCAAACAATATGACTCATGGAACAGTTGATATTCTGCAAAGAGCAAGCGCTATTTTGTCTCAGCTCACACATGCAACACTTCCAGAAAAAAGGAAGTACAGTACAGTTTTAAAATTTGAAATTAATTTTAACATTGATGTGAAAGATGGTTATATGATGTTTGCCTTTCCCATCTTCAATAAACAGCAAGAGCAATAAACAACAGGATCTCTCAAGATGCCTTGCTACGAAGTCTAAATGGGAAGAAGAGCTATGAGGTGTGGATCACCTGTGTGAGAAAAGCCCCTGTGATAACACCATTACATCTGGGTGGAGGAGAGGCAGTGCCTGTGGTTCCATCTGCTCGCTACCTAGGCTGGCAGGTAGATTCCTCTCTTTCTCACTCTCACCAAGCCCAGGACATGGTGCTCAAGGCATCAAAGCGTCTCTATCTGCTGAGAGTGCTGGCCAGAACAAGCATGTCAGTCGATGACCTCCTACTGATTTACTTTGCCCTTATCAGATCAGTGCTGGAGTATGGACATGTCCTCCTGGTTGGATGCAGCAAAGGACAGGTGGAGGAGTTAGAGCGAGTGCAACGTAGGGCACTTAAGATCATCTCCAGACGTGACACGTGGCCGCTCCCCCACCTCCCATCTCTAAAGAATCGTAGGGAGGAAGCTGCAATCACTTTACTAAAAGAGATGATGAGTCCATCCCATCCACTACATGATCTTCTCCCTCCAACCAGACTGCAATGTACTGGTAGGCAAATGAGAAACAGCACCGCCCTCTCCATGCCACCTGCCAGGACCAAGCGCCTCCAGCAGTCCTTCCTACACACTGCAGTCAGACTCTATAATGATAAAGAAGTGAAAACTGTCTGACCGTCACCATCTCCATGTTGAGACTTGAAATGTGAATCACTTACTTAGTTAAATTGTTTATCCTTGCTTAGTTTTTAACCTACAGTAAATGTCATTTTTTAATCTTTGTTGTTAAGAAGAGTGCATTTCAGACCTGTCTCTGCAAAACTCTTTCTTTAATAAATGAATTGAATTGAAATTGAATTGAAGCACGGTTTGTACTAGAAAATGATTTCCTCTGATCTATTGATGTAAAGAATGACAAAGTTTAACAGTGCACATACCTAAAGGAGTCAAGTTTGCCACCTACGACCCTAACCTGCCCAAGATGCCCTTGCCACCATAGGAAAAATGATACCGCTGAGTGGCACCCAATCCAACACAAGGTATGGAACATTTTCTTTGTGCATGTGTAACCGAATGCCTGAGTCCTCATGAGTCCTGAGTGGTAGCGAGTAGGCTGGTTAAACTCACTCCCCAGTATAAAGGCCCATTAACCAGCTCCGCCAAGGGAGCTATAGCTCTCTAGGCATAGTGGTTAACACGTGTGCTTTGGAAGCAGGAGATCAGCGGATCGAATCCCGCTCCACTCCTGGGCAAGCCCCTACTGCTGCCAGTACTGTCAACACAGCACAGGTACACTATGCAGGTCACGACCAAGACTTTGGGCGTGACTCCTCAGTAGCTTATGCTTTTATGAGAGAACAAAAGGTACAATGAACAATAAACTATATGATGACTGATATCCACATATCTCAAGCTCACACAGTCAACATGTACGGGTCAAGTCTCAAGTCATTTCCCGTGTCCCAAATAAGTTGCAAGTCCTCAAATACTCTCACGGAGCACTTTATTACAGTAGGAACACTATGTTCATAATGCTGTAAAGTGCTCGGTATGTATGTGATTCAGGTTCTACTTGACTCTAATAATTACAACTTGAATCAACATATCTGCCAATCAGAGGGTGCCACCTGAGTTACCTGGTTTACATTCCACCACGTTCTACATTGACAGGCCACTGTGCTGATCAAAACAGACAAAGCAATGACTATAAGTGCACTATATGGCATAATAGGCTGCTCTCAGTTGTTCTCAGTAGTTGCTCTCATAAGAAAGTGTGAGATAGAATGGACACACCAATATTAGGAAAATCCCTCTGGCAGGCTTACCAAGGCACATTTTGAACACAAAAAAAATATTTATTTTAAATTGCATTGTATATTGAATAGAAAAATAAATGAAACTGTCCTGCCCTGTTTTGCACTTTGTCAGTTGCCATCCATCCACTAATGATGAATTACAGATATAGAGACTGCAGTTGTGTCAGAAAATACAATGGGCACCATCTTGCCTAGACTCCTTGGTAAATTAATGACCTCTGGGCTATTCATTAATTATGGTTACATATTACAACTGGGGCAGAAAAAGAAAGACAAGAACAAGCACTGGGCTTGAATCCATACAATAACATTATAGCTAACAGGGAAGGTTGTGATAATATAAGATCTCGGAGGTTAGCAAATATTCATAAAAACATTCAAATAAATAAGAAATACACATTTTAATATATGAGGAAGGACATGTTAAAATATTGAATGGAATAGAGTGAACCATCCTTTAAAAGGGGAAATCAGTGTGCTTGTGTCCAGCAGACAGCCTGAACCATATGGGGAATTCTTAGCCTGCCAATGTATAGGAATTAACAACAGGAGAGAGACACCAGAACATCCAGTATGTTCCTGAATAACAGGTAACCAGAGAGCGTCTGGGCCAAAAACTCAGTGGCACAAAGCAGGACGGATCATGATAGGAATGCTATTTTGGGAGAACTGTGAAGAACACAGAAGAGGAGAGGGAGAGACCGCACCCAAATGAAGAGGTCCCATCTCAATGTTTTGTCTATATGGTGTATTGACATCTCCATGTCCCTTATAACCTGTAATCTGTATAAGCCAATGTTTATGGTATTGATAGTATGTGTTTACATTCATGCATGTATGTCTATGTTTGGACAGACGTTTCCTGAGGTCATAGGGTCACGGGATTGCCCTGTTGACCATGTCCTGTCTCTGCTCTGTTGTTAGGAAAATGTAAAGAGGATATGTGTTATGACGTCAGAAAGTGGGGGACCTTAGTATGGTGAACTTGCTTTACCTGGGGACTGCTGATACCATCTATACGCTATGTGTTTTGACACCATGTAAGATTCATGTTGTTTACTCGGGTCTATATAAGTGGCCTCATGCCACTCCTCATTGCTATTTGCTTGTCGGTAACAATGACTTGGACCAAGCTCATATTAAACCTGCATGGAAGAAGCCATGCTGTGGTCATCTTGTGATTCTTCTTGTCTGAGCAGAGCAGCATCCCGGGGAAACACCCAATTACAGAGATTGTAATTGTCTTGATGCTGGTAGAGTTGATACTCTGTCAAGTTCTGGCCGAATTGTTTGAATGTTTATTTATGCAGAATTGATAGTGGGTGTTATTCATTGACTGTCTTGCCTTTACTCTGGCTTGGATTTGCTCCAAAAACCCTATAATAATGTAGATTGGTTTCCCTATTTAGGGAACTTATCTTGTCTTTATCCCTGGCTCCATCAGCCCTTTCCCCTACACCCAAGCTGGAGAATGTCACCTAATCTAACCCCAGTATAAAAAAAAAGTCTTGGCAAGACAACCAGTGCTACCATTACTGTAATATTATGCAACTACACTGTCCAAGTCATACTGCTGCCCTCTTGTGGTTGGATTGAAAGCTTGACCTCTCCACATAGAGGATTGTGCATAAATTATATTACAGAGTACATATAGCTCTGACAATAATCTCATTTTCATGTGAAAAATAACCTTTCTTCATTGATTGTAATGACGTGTGTGTTTCTAACGAGGAAATTAAGGGTTCACTACTAAATGGAAATGACTTATGTTTACGCCTTGCAGTTAACGCTCCATGATTTATTACTTTGTATTTGTCATTGGGGAAATTAATGAGGAATTTCTCAGCAATGGATGCAACCAGTATGAATGGTGCATGTTAATACATCTATCTATGTCACTTGTGAAATTGAACAGCCAAAATTAATTAACCAGAAATGTTTTATTACACCTATCACGTACCATTGTAAGTTTCTTTAACTTGACACTATATACTCACAATTTGAACCGGATCAAACTAGATAGTGAAAAGGCCTTTAGGCTTTCCCAATATACGGTACACGCGGTAACAGTGTTAAAGCTCAAAATTCAGCAAGTGCTGTTGACCCGATCATAAAAATATAAATTAATTATTATAGGTGTGATACGAAGTAGATGTACTTTTGAGTTTTCCATATCCAGTTTTGCTTTTGACTTCTACAGCAGACAAATTCAGTTGGTCCTTTACCTCCATGTATCAAGCCAGTATGTACTAATTTAGTTGTCTCCGACTCACGTTTAAACTTTCCTTAGGGACACCGCTAACATTATCTTGTCTTTTAAAGACACTGAGAGACTTCTACACACTTTAGCATCCTGCCTTGACTGCTGTAATAGCGTGTTCTGCTGTATCAAATGACAAATTGCAGCACAACCCCTGCTGTTCATAATTCTGCTGCGACTAAAGACACACAGGAGCATATTAGCCCTGTTTTAGCTTCCCTACACTGCAGGTCCTCTGTTTAGTGTAGTCTGTAAGCCTCCCAGCCCATGTGACTGACTGGGCTTCTATTTTTTTGTCATACAGGGCCTTAAGGCTGTGGAAACTAGCCTACCTGAGAAGATACTGTAAGGCACAACGGTCACCTCGTAAAAACCTAATTTAACAGTTAGACTTTTATAAATTATTTATTATTATTATTAATAACATATTTGATTGTCAGTGTAGACTATCGGTCTATTATATCATTATATAATCCTGTTTTTTGGCAAGTCAACGTGGACTGAATGATCACCTACTATATTTTTACATACAGTGGCAGGAGACTGATGATTTGTTTTCTCTTTGAAACTTACACCCTTAAATTTTTAAAACACGCTTTCCAAGAATTTGTGTATATCTTTCTCTCACTCACACACACACACACACACACACACACACACACACACACACACACACACACACAAATGCATCAATAAATACATCAATAAATGAATAAATAAATATAGCCTAGATTCATACAATTTGTATTTATTTATAATTATTCTAAATTCTGTTGGACTTCTATGGCACGGAAGGCAGGCCCAGTAAGCCGTTAAAATAATTTGATTTTATGGAAATAACCACGTGAAACAATGTGTGAAACATTGGGATTCCATGCTCATGGGGAAAAAATAAAACACTCCTCGGTTGAATTCAGCAGTTGAACAAGCTGCAGGCTGAGCCAGAGGCGCTACAGGCTGAACAGTGTGGCATATTTTATATAATTGTCCTAAAATGACATGCGCCTGACTTATTTATGGCCCCTAAAAGCTTTTCCAAGCTTAACTCTGTCTCATATTTGCATACAAACTAGTTCCGGCCGGTAGTAGTTTTCATACTATGTCAGTGGTTAATGTAGGTCAAAGTAGGTGACGGAAGGGTGTCCTCCCTTGAACCCGCTGTACAAATCCATATCGCAATCCTGCAGATGGCGCGCACAATCAACTAAATGCCCCTGGTGCTCACATAATATCCGTATGGAGCCAAGCCTGCTTGAGACACGGCGATTGTCTAAGCGACAGCCTAAAGTGTGTCTCCCTCCATAAGCAAACTTAAAAGCATGTTCAATTGTTTAAAGAATAGTTTTCTGCATAGGCCTATACGTGCAGCGGTTCGCACTCTCTCTCCCTTTCTCTCTCTCTCTCTCTCACACACACACACACACACACACACACACACACACACACACACACACACACACACACACACACACACACACACACACACACACACACACACACACACTTCTAATGCTGGAGGCAGGAAATAAAATAAGACGGGCCGATCGAGCGTAACCTTAAAATAATCGACCTATATTTGTCTGTAAAAGCTTGTCGTTTAAGATGCAGAAATGACTAGACAACGTTCAACTCTGAACATTCTGTAGCCTGTCGGGCTAAAAAAACAACGAATATTTTTTGCAAACATCTATTAAGCACTAACCCCACTCAGCATGGCTCGTTATTCTAATATAAACTACAGACAAGCGTGTGCGCATACACGCACACCTGTCACTGTCTAGACAGGGAGGGGGCATTAAGGCGGTGGGTGCGGGGGGGATCCCACATGACCCATTACTGCTTTATTCTATGCCAGCCAGAACATATCTGAAGGCATTGGATAATGACAAAAAAATCAACAACAAGAGAGGGGGAAAAAACAATCGCTTTACCCAATCTGATTGGCCGGCTAAACCGACACCATTTTTTCCTGCTAACTCGAGGTCAGCTCGGGACGTTAAAAAATAAATAAATGAGAAAATAGAAATGCGTAGAAAGTAAAAGACACGGCAGACAATCTAGCTTGTTGGTGCCGAAAATGACTGGCAGCGCCGCCGTCCAATGAGAAGCCGGGATGCGTGTACTGGCAGCAGCTTCGACCAATGCAAAGTTCAGACGCATGACAGACACATAACCGGCTATTCCCCTGTCCTTTTGATCCAGACTGGGGACAGAATGGAGAGTTCATTCAAGCTCGGACACATTCAACGTTACAAATGTGAACAGCTGGACTCAGCGTTGCACGTCAACTCAGAATAACACGTCAGGTGTCTGGGTGGCGTGAACGCTTTTTCTCGGCGGTGTAACATCACAGCGAGCGAGTTTCACCCGTATAGCCTACTCCTAGAGGCTGGAGTTACGATGCGTAACCACCGTTTATAAACCACAAACTGGTTACAGGTTGAGTTTAATTTAGGACATTGCTGCTTGGTGCTGCTCAGGCTGGAGCAAACTTGATAAACTTGGGTAGGAGGAGGAAGAGTAGCCTACTATCACTACTACCACTACTTCCAGAGAGAGAGAGAGAGCTATAATGGAGACGGTTGTGCTCTCTGCGATTGGGGCAAAATAGCGCTGATGACCGATTTATGATCCAACCCAAGACAGTGCACTTCCAATAGCAGCTTTAAGTGAAAAGGCGTGCCTGCCTGCCCCCCCACCCCTCAAAGTACTCGATGTATAGTTAAAAAATGGGAGGGCACACTTGAACCGAGCTCCTCTATGAAGGTAGGCTGCAGCGTGTGTTTATTGATGAGATGAAAAGAAGATGGAAGTGAGAAATGAAACAAAGTAAAGGAACATATTAAAAAAACTACAGGCTTTGTCGGGGAAAACTGGGGGGAGCCGTGGAAACGCTGTCGCCACTTTTGAACGAGCTTCGGACTGCAGGTAAGAAATTGATAAAAGTAGGAAAAGGGTCGGGTCTTTATAATATCTATAACGCTATTATTAAGGAGGGAGAGAAACATAGTAATTTCCTATATAGGAGATTTTAACAAATCCTTGTTGACTTTGTGGTGAAATGCATGAAATATGACTCACTTCCATGTAGTTCCCGCTGGCTTTGCCAACCAAATATTAAGCTATAGTGTACAACATGATCAGAAACTTCATTCTTTAGGGGGGAGCTTATGATTCAATAATTTGTAACGCCTATACGAAATGAAAAGGGGTTTAGTATGGGCTCAGTTGTGACTGCCAGGGGTTTTGTTGCCCGTTTACATTCGACTATACAAAAACGCGCTGCCCTGGCATGACGCAAGTTGCCCATCTGTCATTATTCTCAACATGCTCCTTCTTTACCTTTAGCCGTTATAGCCTACTTTAGGGTTTGCTTGAAAGCAATGAACACTCGGGCATAAATACTCTCGCCAAACTGTTTCCTAGCTCTGTTTCTTTCAATCAGCGATGCTCGCAAGCTGCAAGCTCACATTTTACACATTAGGCTATAAGCCCGGAACAACTGTGGCAGCCGTACGTGCGCATTTGGCTTTTAGGTCAGTTAATATTTGAATGAGAAGAAACGTGTTTCCTCATTGCAATTAACCACTAGGTTATCATTAGAAGCCGCTTTCTTCAACACGTTTCAATTTCTCCAACTTGCCAGGAAAGCTGGTGTCGATGCTGAAATATCACAGCAATAGCTCCTACAGCGCGTTTCAGTCAGACAGACGTCTAGCCTACACCCCCCCCCCCTCCGAATTAACCTATAGGCTATGGTGTGGCATTTGCCGAATTAAGTTTTAATTGAGATATGCTCAGTAGACATAGGAAGGGTGTGCAACATTTACGCATGGTATCTGAAGCTAGCAGACACTGTGGGTACAGTTTCTGTGATAAATCAAAACTATCCAGTGTGACTCTATAGTCTGGATTTTGGTGCCCGTGTTTCACCAAATGAATCATCACTTTAATTGTCGCATTGATTGGGTTTGGTATTTATTTATTTGTGTTAAAATGTTTAGGGAGGCTGGATGTCTTGACAAAGGATGGCCTAGATATGGATGCTGTGGTGTAATTAAAGTTGCACGAGACAGGCTTCCTGCGTGCCTTTTGAGACATTTTGTTGCAAAATATTCAGTGTCAACTTGTGATTGCTTGCCCTCCGCCGATTAGTTTTCAGCATTTAGAGGTAGGCCTATAGGTCACCACTCCAATAAAGTTGTCAGGATTTATTTGTATGTTCAGTCTTTTTTACAAGTGAAATTTAATTGCAGCCCATAGCAATTACAGTATGCCCACCCCCCCGCCACCCCCCAGTCGTGTTCTTTGGGCTCCATCTATCCGTCTTTGTCGTGTGTGCGTGCGTGTGTGTGAGAGAGGGGGAGAGCGTGCATGCATGCATGCGTGTGTGGCAGACAGATGTCCCATAGCGCTTCGCTTTGTCAAATGAAGAGTAATAGCCTGCTGCATATTCTGATGTCCATTAACAGTGCATCAGATAGTTTCTACGAGACATCACATCCCGCGTAACAAGTGAATATTCCGTCTGAGATTAATAGGCACATGCCAGCCCAGAAGTTATGTACTGTACGATGCTTTGCGTGCAACGCTTTCCATCAACACATTAAAGATGGTTGTGGCATGAACCAGTTGAACCAGTTTCGCCACGGGTGCCATGGCCTACAACAAGTAGGCCGGTCCAGGGTTTGATCACGGCACAGGTGAGCCGCTGCGCGCACTAGTGCTGCTGCAAGTACACAAGTGCTCTATGGGTGGCTACTTTGTTTGTATGGATACATTTTTTTTTAGCACGCTAGTTATGCAAGGACCTATAATAATATATAGGCTATATCTATTCTACCTAATACAATCATCACATTTGATGTAGCAATGTGATCACTTTATCTTTCTGTCTCTCATTAAGAATGGGTTAACTTATAAATGAGTGCCAAGCCTATATTATGTTATTGCTTAATGCTTATTATGTGCACTGCATGGGTCAATTCGTATATGGATACACTTGGAGAATACAGCATGCAGTCCAGTGAAGCATGCCATTTGCAACACATCTTGGTGCAAGGGAGATGGTAGAAATAATTACTAATCTATCCTATAAATTGCACTACATTGATTGTTAGGTTGCACAGGGCCAGGGAGAATAAGGTTAGGCTACCGTAAAAATGGACATTATCACAAGTTGGGTGGTAGCCTACTGTATATTGGTTGAATCCCTTAAAGTGGAGGACAAAATTAACACGTAGGCCTACATTTTGGGGCATTTGTTTGCTGAAAAGGAGAATAGTCCTATTGCTTGTGTGTGTGTGTGTGTGTGTGTGTGTGTGTGTGTGTGTGTGTGTGTGTGTGTGTGTGTGAGAGAGAGAGCTATTTCCATGAAGAGTGGGCTTGATAAAAACTCTTGCTTTGTCCAAGCAAAGAGGGTGTATCTGAATAAGGGAGGCAGCCATTGTAAGCCATTGGGGGTTTGTAGTCCAGAGTATCAGGTCCGTTTTATCTACATAAAGTAACTAATGAGCATTTGTATGTATATATTCCACATTGACATTAATATTCATAATGTTTGAGCCGTTGCCATTTGCCCGCTTTCGATGTCAATGTTAAAACCCGCCCATAACTCATGAATATTTAAGAGCATGTCTGCAGACCAAGGAGAGTCATTAATATATGAAGGAGACCTAGCAGATATATACTCAACTGGTGACGCCACCTTTTTAGGACTGCATATGAACGAGGTATTCAGTTAATCCCCATGCACCCAACAATAAATCTCTCACTTTTTCTTTAGCTTCACTCAGCCATCCCTCACTCCTCATCTCGTCATGTCAGCTTCTCCCTTGCTTCACATTGGGCAAGTTGGATTTCACACGCTCTTCTTTTATGTTCCTGACGAGTGCCTTTTCCTTTGTTATAGTTACAGTGCTGCAGGAATGAGTGCTAAAACCCGGAAGTTAGCATCGCCTGGTTCATTTGTCTAGAAGTCAATGGGATTTTTGTATGGGGATTTTGGTTAGATGCCTGAAATAAGTTCTGCGGTTAACAAAAGTGTATGAAACGGCCATCGCATTTACGCGTCAAAAATCATAAAAGTGGTGTTCATTGGTGAGGATTACCTTGAACACAAACGTCTCCGTCTCATAAACCTTTGTTAACCACAGACCTTATTTCAGGCATCTAACCAAAATCCCTATAGAAAAAGTCCCGTTGACTTTGAGACGAGGGAACCCAGCGCAGTGCTAACTTCTGGGGTTGGCCTACAAAAAGATCTCCTCCCTGCGGTACTCTATTGACCAACAAAGTATTGCAGCCGGCCCTGCATCATCCCTCTGGCCCTGGCTTTCACATTGTTACAACCATGACACATGTCCATGACATTCAATTCTGAATGGTGTTAAGCCCGTTTACCTTTCCTTTAAGTTGTTCAATGCTGCACCTGATCATTCAGTTTCACTGAAGTGAAAATAGAAAAAGGATTCCATGCTCTATTCATGTAATCAGTGCTTTCTTGGAAGAGACAGCTCACACCTTGTGCATTTATACAGATGTCAGGTGATTACTGATTTTTTTTTAAGGTCATTAAAGGCAGTGCTGTGCAAAACAACACCATAGTTTAATATTTTTGCATAGCCTCCAAAATGCCACATGTCTTATAGTCAGCCATCTTCCTCAGGTTTTCGTCCAGGTCAATCTGGTGACGTATAAAGTTTATGAATGCATGCTTATGTCTTAGGTTGATGACATCACTCAGATTGTTAGGCATTAGTGCTTTGTTGGACAGTATATAGTGGAAAGTACAGGAAAGGTGGGAGAAGATGCAATATAGGTCATGAGTGGAATTCCAATTGACAACCTTGTTAGTTCATTTTATTCACCTTAGTCCACTGAATCATATAGCACTGCTCCTTGCTTTGGTTAAGGCAAAGTTTCCATTCGATGAAGGAAGACTATTTAAATGTGTCTGTAAATTAAAGCATGTTGTACCATGTGCATTAGTTAAACAAACCCCGGAATTCTTGGTTGCAGCACGTTGGTGGTGGGTGGACCAATTTCCTTTACTGATCAAGAAAAAAGCAGATTTGCAGTTCCATGTATCATTGATCTATTTGAGCATAGTATAACAACACACTTAATGGTGTACAGTCAAAAAGAAACACTGGCAGCATTTGCCACTTCTGCCACCCTGTTGAACATACTTGGCAGCCATTTTGGGAATGCAGTGGCATTACATTGAAAAAGCATAGCCACTATGGTGGTTCACCTCCAGAATGTCACACTGTGTGTTTAGTGCTTGGGCTTGTCTTGTCTTGGACGACATTTATTTCAGGATGCATTTTCCAAATGCTCCCGCATGATACTCATTACAAGAATATTCCCCCAGAGATCAAATGTGATCTTTGATGTGATTTTGCCAACTGAGAATGTTTCACGTGCCCATCTTAAATGGGAAAATAGGCTAAGTCATTTCCTCAACTAATAACCAAGAACAATTTCCACCTACAGATTTGTATAGGAACACAGCATAAAGTTTCCTCACTGACCTCTAAGGTCATGTTTTACAACAATAATACTTTTGAGTTACAGTATACCATCTTCAAAAAAGTACAGTATCAAATTATTTGACTTTAAATCATGTCATGCTTACTTATTTTGTCCAAATCTGTGATCCTCTTATCCAGTAAGCATCAAATTAGTACTATTGGGAGAAGTCTAGCTAGGTGGATCATTAGTACTTTAGCAAACTGGAAGGGTAGCTGCCTCCTGGCTAAATGGCATGAATCCTACATGCAAACAAACCTTCACCACACATAACGTGCTTTTCTTTTAAAATGTCTATTGATTTTTATTTTTGGAAATATTAACAACATAATTGCACAATCCACTGCAAGACCATACAGGCATGGTGTTTAAGGGCAGGAAATCCCCAAGGAGCATTATGTAACACAAAAATGCAAATGTTGTGAGTTTATGATGATGATTTCCTTAGCTACAAGGTATAAGAGTGATTTTTTTTAAAATATGCAACTCCTCCTTTAGTAGGGATAAAACCATTTTAGTGCTAAAACCTTCTGAAACTTACGGATTTATTATGCATTCAGAATACCTAACCAAGACTTTCACAAGTGATACATTTTACACTTGTGTATACGGACTCAATCAGTCAATTTATTGAGTAGGAATTTCAAAATGGTCTGGCCACTGGCAGTTTGAATATAAAATAGGCAGAGTATAATGAAACTGTTTTTCCACACACAATCCATATGACAAACACAAGTCCAGAGTAGTAGCACGTATAGAGATGTGGTGTGGTTTGGTGTGTGTAACAAAGACCTTACATGTACTGTATGCCTGAAAAAACAAACCGCAGAACACAAACTGTCCTATCTAACTGTAAGACAAGTTCTTTTTTCTTCATAGGACTTTTATTTTGGAATCTTCACTCACTGCAAGTATCACAGTAACGCCTGATAAAAGCAGACAATGACACTGAATATTTGTGCATGTGCCATGTAGTTATAATGAAGCTCCTGCTCAGGTGTTAGGAGTGTGAACTAAAATGGCGTTCACCTTAAATTCCTAAAAAGCTTGATGATGTTTTTAGGAATATCAGTGTGTATACTGTGTGTCTTCAATTTGTTTGTAAGATCATTTCTTAGATTAGGTCAATGTCAGTTCAGAACTTCGGTATAAATTCATTCTTTCAAACTCTGTGCAGTTGTTATTTGATGCACACACACATACAGTATACATACAAACTGAATCCAGTTGGGCTGGTGACCATTTGTTTCCATTACCTTTGCTAAAATTGCTAACAGACTTGTGATGCATGCTTCTCTCTGTATTTGGCAGTGTTGGTTGAAGGATTTTGATTAAAAGGGGTTTGGGAAAGTGTGCCATCAGAACCCCTGCAAAAAAGCATGCATCAAAGTAAACAGAAATGAATGTAGAGTTACAAGTCCAGAAATGTACTAAACTTTTTGATCAATTTAAAGAAATTCATGCCCAAATCCAAATTAAAACTGTCTGTGTTAAGTCATTATTCATGATCATACATGCTGTAAAAATGTTTTAATCCTAGAGAAACATTTAATTTGCAGAAAAGCAACAGGCACCTAAATGTATTCTTCCTCTTTAAACACATACGCAGGCCCAGGCATTCGACTGATGTGAAAAATGTATCCTGGATTCTAATAGCGAAGTTGTATGTTTGCCAAGGTGCATGTGTGTCCTCAGCTCACCCTGCTACCCATATGGTTTTCTACAAGTCATGGTGAGATCACTGCCTCGTTGAAGGGGGGAAAGTATCTGGAGAAGGTTTTAGAAAAGAGAAACATAATAGACTCTTCAGTCACTTTTGAAACTATTATATGGAGACTAACTTCATGCTGTGTAATCTTTGCTTACACCGTGGCTCCAGGAAGACGTTTTAAGCCTCATGCCAGTAAACAACAGTAACAGCAGCCAAAATGTGAAGATTGTGCACAGTCTCACTCAAGGCACATCGACAATGGTATGCACTGTGCAATGGGTAAACTTAAGGGGGAATCATTTACACAATCGTATTTGTGTTGTAGTTGTACCACAAAATGAAGATTATTAGGACCTAAACGTATTTCCACAGAATCAAAACTGAAACCCCTCCTCCCCCTTTTTTTTGAGTAAGCCATACTCTTTTGAAATACAACTACAAGAATGAGCAGGCAGACATTTTACTTGCTTGACCCAGGAAGTTATCTCTTTTTTTATTATTATTATTTAATGGAGTAATCACTTTTTATCATGAAAATGAAAGCAATGTCTGTTTGAGATACTGTTCAAATTGTCTACCACCCTGAAAGTGACCTGCATAAAAACAGTTTTCAAAATCAACACTTTTTTTTAGAAGCGTCCAACTGATAATTTGTTGCTAACTGCTTATAGTTATTATAATAACTGGCAGCTAATGTTTTATCTGCCAAGATGGTAGTTTCCCAGCAGTTGGCACATGGAGCAAAGGAAAAACATGTGTGACCTGTTCAGCAACATAACAAATGGTGAAATAATTTTTCATGTTTATGAAAGTTGCAGGGCTTGTTTGATATTTTTTGATTATCGTCTTACAAGTGATAAATGGGCAAGCTGTTTTTTTTATACATTCGTAACACCTGAACTTCTTAACAGCTTTATTGCATATTTGATACTGATTCATTCCTTATGTGAAGCTTCGTAAGGTGTTTAGGCGTTTCATAATGCGATGCGATGGCAATGTTACTGTATGCCATTTGGGATAAGCTACTGAGAATTTAGAATAAAAGTCTTTGTAACATTTGGTATTTTCTAAATTGGAAAACACATTATGGTTGACAATTAGAGTTTGTGTATAAAGCCATTTTTGCTATTGCTTCTCTTATCTGGACTTCAACCAGTTGGTTGCTACTGGGTTAGCTGTAATAGCTACTGTGATTAGCTACATACAGTAGCTTACTTGCCATAGTGATTCTTGCCAGCTCATGTAAAAAACATGTTAGCCATCTGAGTTAGACAGTTTATGTACACGCCTTATGAGTGATATCTGGTAAGCTAGCCTATTAGCTGTCTAGCTGGCATTAGGATTATTTTTATTTAGTATTTATTTAAATAATGTTAATGCATCTATATTAAAAGGGAGCAAGTGGGCAATGTTTGTTAAAAATTTTGTCCCGGAAGTGATGTCACTCAACTGGAAGTGATGTCATCAGTGATGTGACGAACAATTGTGCATTGTGACATCACTGATGATGTCATAGGCATTGTGACATCAGTGATGTCATAAGAGCAATTGTGATGTCATCAGTGTTGCAAGGTTGTGCCATCATCAGTGGCACAGCGGTCGAGCTGCGCGGCCTCGCCTAGGAATTATCCGAACCTAGGGATTATAGCCAAAGTGAAACGTCACTTCCTGCTTTCTCCCTGTACCAGCGCTCAGAAAAATATGAATGGCGGTGGACGGAGAATAAGGTAACTTTTTTGATCCCGTTTGAATTGTGCCACGGGGTGCCAACGCTAATTTTGATACTTGCCATAATTATGTCAAGAAAGTCACAGTTTGTCATCAAACTGAAGCGTAGGGGTTAGATTCGTATAAAAACTACATAGCTTGTGGAAGCTCGTGGCATGTCGCCGGTCTTCAGCTTTGCCAGTAGAGAAAGTGACGTCACTTAGGCGACAGTGCATGTACGGTAGTCTTTCTGAGTTATAACTTCTAGTGCAACAGTTTAGCGACAAACTGCGACTTTCTTGACATGCAAATTTACGTTTTATATTGACAAAATTAGCGTTGGCACCCCGTGGCACAATTCAAACGGGATCAAAAAAGTTACCTTATTCTCCGTCCACCGCCATTAATATTTTTCGCAGCACTGGTACAGGGAGAAAGCACGAAGTGACGATTCACTTTGGCTCTCTATAAAAAGGAGCAAGCAAGTGGGCACTGTTGGTTTACATTTTTGTCCCATTGATTATGTCACAATGTCTATGACATCATCAGTGATGTCATCAGTGACATCATTATTGACCAAAACCAATATGTCATGACTGATGATCTCATAGGCATTGTGACATCATCAGTGATGTCACTCGAGCAATTGTGACATCACTGATGTCATAAACATTGTGACATCATTGTGATGTTTAGTTTAGTTTACTCCCAGTTTATTTCGGTCAATTTAGCATACAATTCAATACAGTTGTTATTATATGTTGAAAGAAAGCAACGAAAGAAAAAATAAAATAAAATGAGAAAATAAGTCATTGCTTGTGACGCATTGACGAAACCGAAATGGGTTAATTGTGACCGAAAAGGTGTAGGCTGAAGCCTTTGCTTATAGCGCCTACCCTTTTTACATTATATATATACCGTATATATATATATATATACACACATATATTTTTTTTATAGTCCCCTGTGGATTTATATGGTGAAAGTAGAAAATAAATGGATAAAGTATATATATATATATATATATATATACACACTATATACACACACTACATATCCATAAATACTAAAACAAGGTATCAAACACACACACAAAATATCTATATCTATATACATGCTCATAATCAATCCTGAGTTTTATATTTGTTAATAATCTTATAAAAAATGTTTTTTTTTATTGTTTTACACATTTTCATTTCCTTTTCCAGTTCTTGTAGTTGTAAACATGCAGGTTCCTCTTAGATTGTAGTGGCTTACTCTGGTTCTGAACAACCTCTGGACACATTCCGGAAGTGAGTGATGTCATCAGTGATGCAAAGTTGAGCAATTGTGTGCTGTGCATGCCAATAGCGGGCGAGCCTAGGAATCGAGCACGTGTAGCGCACGAGATGCCTAGTTTAAAAGTAAATTCTTGAAAAAATGAACATCTGATGAACATCATTAACGTTAATTTATTTTCCATATATGGTCAGAGCCTTTCCCAGCATGCATTTGGCAGAAGGCAGGATGTCAGTCCATCATAGGGCGAACATAGAGTAGACTGACACAGATAGACAAACATTTAAGTTAACAGAAACTACTGGTAGTAATTAAAGATATACTCTGTGAAATGTAATGTATGTATAATAGCACCCCCTGCTGGCACAACAAATAAGGAATCGAAATCAAAACAAGACAAAACCTGCCACCACACTGCTTCCAAACAGCGCTGCCTACAACCCCCCTCACCGAGCAAAACAATTCAATATAATACACAAGTTCAAAATACAAGTCAGTAGCATATTTATGATAGGACCTGCAGAAATGACTCATGACCATGTGGTGACTTCTATGTTTCAAGAAACACGGTGCAAAGTGCAACACAGCTAAAAGTGAAACCCAGTAATGCTAGGTAACATGAGGCTTACACTCTAGGGCTTATGAGCTATAAGTTATTCCCATCAAGGTTAATAATTTTACTTTGGCACAAAACAGACCAGGCTGACCAATTATTCATGTGCGATCGCAAGGCTTTTGCCAAAAGAACAGATGATCATCATAAATTGTGCTGATGATCACGTAATCGCGACCCTATGCGCTGTGTTAGCTAGCTCTGCTCGTTGCACACATATTTACAGAACTAATTACAGAACACAACATAAAACTACACCAAATGTAAGTCCTACTAGATTCATAATTTCTCAGCGAATTGCGAATTGGTCAGTTTAACATAGCCGGCTAGTGTAACAGGTTATAACCATAGACTGTATAGACGGTTTTCACCAGCTGCAAGTGTTTGGCGGTTGGCATCCTTAAATGTTGCATTACCGCCGTTATGGCAAGTATCAACAACAATAACAACTAACTACAAGACATAAACACTGAATAGGCTAACGTTGTTACTGTGTGTGTCAGAGACACGGCCTAACGTTAACATTTAATTTGAGCCGAATATCAGCCTGCACTCAGCTTTCTGTATCAGAAGTAAACCGGATATCCAGGTGGGTTGTGACCGTTTGTTATTGTTGTCAAGTTAAAACCGTCTATAAAACAGTTGGACGGAGTTACATGTGACATCACCCATTGGTATGTGGACTCCCATTTTGAAGCCTCCATTCGGCATTTGCGGCCGCTGTCATCTTGTTTTGTTTTTGTGAGTAAGAAGTGTCGTATTTGTAGCCATATTTGGATGAGAGGGGGTTTACCAGAGCCGCAGCGCCGCCTGCTATTGGTCCATGATCGGCGAGCTGTCAATCACGGCCACAACAGTCTTTTATTTGACTCTAAATGGGCGAGTTATATAAAAAGTGAAATTAGCTATAGAGACCAAAACCATTTTTTTAACCAGGCTGTATAAACATGTTTAATTATGCTGAAAATTCTGGCATTTTAACATGGGGGTCTATGGGGATTTACTCGCTTTTGGAGCCAGACTCAAGTGGCCATTTGAGGAAGTGCAGTTTTTAGTACTTTCGCATTGGCGACAATGCGACCAAATAAGCTTGCCCCCTCGGTTATAACGTTACTACTGCCACTACAGCACCACAGAATAGCAACAAACACAATGTTAACCTGGTTAGCTCTGTATATGGAAACATAAACCAACTGGGCTTTGCCTTTATCAGGCTCAGCCCTGCAGCTCCGCACGGCCTCGTTCTGAGTGATGGGAATGACGTATTAGGTGTAGTTAGTATGGCTATAAGATAGTTAGTAGGGCAGATAACAAAATGCTATATAAGGTGAATTTAGCTTTCCTGCTCAGGAGAAAAATGGCCAACTCACCATCAGTTTCAATTCCTTTTGTGTGTTTGATTTCATCCTTTCAGTAGCAGTTGTTTATTGAGCAGGTGGCAATGTGGGAGGCATATCGGGGGTTTTCGGTCTCCACTGTATTTTAAACTACTAGGCATCTTGCGCGCTCGATTCCTAGGCTCGCCCGCTGCGTGGGCTTGCTAGCTCAGGCTGCACGGCCTCACCCGCCCTGCAGCTCGCATATGCAGCTCGCCCGCTGTGCGGCCTCGCCCACAGTTCGGCTGCTGCGTGGCCTCGTCTACCCTATTGGCACGCGCTTAATGTCTCCCTCTCTCCCTCAGTCTCTCTCCCCCCATCTCTCTCTCCCTCAGTCTCTGTGTCGGAAGCCATCGTCTCCGTCTGGTTCCTCCCCTTATACTCCAATCACTTATTCACCTTATTCACCACGCCCACTTTTTCTCTCTTCCGCGTTCCACGCAATTGTATTTGTTCTTCCGGTTCAGCGCTAGTTGGCTGCCAATTTCAAAACAAAACGTCACTATAATAATGAATGACGTTTGGCAACAATCAGAATTAAGCTACACTGCGGCCAACTTCAGTTACATGTTCATAGCGTTACTGCTGCGAGGAGCCGATGGCTGTACCCGGTCGGCATTTAAGGTTAGTTATAAAAGCACGTCGACAGTGTTTTCTCACTGCCAGTAGCCTACAGTAGGGTTTGACAGATAGCTAGTCCGACCGGTCAGCACAGCCAGCACTCCCAAACCTCGCTGCTCGTTAAATATTTCCAAATAGGTGTTATTCTGATAAACTGGTCACACGTTCTCACCCGAAAAATATTACAACTTTAAAACTTTTTTTTTTTTTGCTTGAAAACAGCTTTTTGGTAAGTCTAAAAATGACTAAGGTAGATGCAATCTACTTTCGTGTCTAAAACCGGAAAGACGATTACAAAATTACGTCATGCAGAAGGGTCCTTGTATGGGCAAAGAATAAGGTGAATATAGCCTCAGACTGATGACATCACTGATGACATCATCATTGACATCATAACTGATGACATCGTCACTGAACTATAGCCTAAGGGCAATCAGCCTTAGGGCAATTAATCTGCCCCCATTTAAAAATGTGGCTCCGTCAGGTCACCCGCACGGGTGCTCTTTACAACCCCTGAAAGTTTCAGCCCGATCGCACGTAAAACGGCATAGCTGTGGCCGGCCAAAATTCTTGAAACAAACAGACAGAGTCCACATAGCCAAATTTATGCCAAATGTATATAGATAGATAGATAGATGCACCCCTTGTCGGAGAAGGCGGCGCTTATTGAGCTTGAATGGTACAAAGGATGGGAGGGGCTCAAGCCAAAGAGGAGGAGCTTATTTACACCCAGTAAAAAAAATGGGCAGGAAGTAACCAGGAAGAGCTGGTGTCGATTCCGCAGGTTGGGAAGTAGCCAGGAAGAGCTGGTGTCGATTCAGCAGGGCGGGAAGTAACCAGGAAGAGCTGGTGTCGATTCAACAGGGCAGGAAGTAACCAGGAAGAACTGGTGTCGATTCAGCAGGGCAGGAAGTAACCAGGAAGAGCTGGTGTCGATTCAACAGGGCAGGAAGTAACCAGGAAGAACTGGTGTCGATTCAGCAGGGCAGGAAGTAACCAGGAAGAGCTGGTGTCGATTCAACAGGGCAGGAAGTAACCAGGAAGAACTGGTGTCGATTCAGCAGGGCAGGAAGTAACCAGGAAGAGCTGGTGTCGATTCAACAGGGCAGGAAGTAACCAGGAAGAGCTGGTGTCGATTCAGCAGGTTGGGAAGTAACCAGGAAGAGCTGGTGTTTATTCAACAGGCAGGAAGTAACCAGGAAGAGGGGCAGGAAGTAACCAGGAAGAGCTGGTGTTGATTCAACAGGGCAGGAAGTAACCAGGAAGAGCTGGTATTGATTCAACAGGGCAGGAAGTAACCAGGAAGAGCTGGTGTTGATTCAGCAGGGCAGGAAGTAACCAGGAAGAGCTGGTGTTGATTCAGCAGGGCAGGAAGTAACCAGGAAGAGCTGGTATTGATTCAACGGGGCAGGAAGTAACCAGGAAGAACTGGTTTTGATTCAACAGGGCAGGAAGTAACCAGGAAGAACTGGTTTTGATTCAACAGGGCAGGAAGTAACCAGGAAGAACTGGTTTTGATTCAACAGGGCAGCAAGTAACCAGGAAGAGCTGGGGTCGATTCGCGCATAAGTCGTCTGGGGAGAAAGTGGAAATAGACAGTTTCTGTTGTTTCGTATGAGGATGTGTTGCACACAAGGGCATGGAACATAGAACATATGCATGTAATAATCTATAGAGCAGTGTAACCACACCAACCTGTTTTCTGAGAGGTGGTGTTGGCGCTCTCAGTCTGATGACACAATTCCTTGCAACTGATCAACTGTCAAGTCTATAACATCCTGGTCTGCATACTGATGACAGTATAGCCTATTAGCTTTCAATATCCTTGTAAATTATTCACTGACAGCGCATTGCAAGTGTTGTCAGTAGGCATTTCCTTGATAACTCATGCCCAGAGTTTTTTTTTTTTTACCTCAAGTTAAACAAATCTATCTTTTATGTTGAAGCTTAAAAGCGTGATTCAACTGAATACAGTAGGTAAATCAGGATAAACAAAATAAATCAATGCAATAGACAAAATGTCAGCAAGTAGGTCAAATCATTTTGACACTAATTCAATAAGCTAAACCGAGCACCCACTTTAAAAGAAAATTGCACACATTTTATTAAATTGACAATTATTGTAAATTTGTTGGCACAAATTATGGAAATTGTGGGCACAAAATAATGCAATTGAGGGTAACACACACACACACACACACACACACACACACACACACACACACACACACACACACACCAAAGGAAATGAGCTGTATCTCATGCGCATGAAATAGTACCTTGTGCCCTCCTGGCCTCACCATAGTCCCCCCCTGCAGCCACTCCTGGGCTGCGTAGAGGTGGTGCATAATAAAAAGAGGCCATGCATATGAGAAGAACAGCCTTACAACATACATTTACATGACTACGCCCCCAGGCATGGCCTTCAGTTAAAAAATGGCAATTACTGCAAAGATTTGAAAACATTGCCTAAAAAATGTACACACTGCTCCACCGTTATGCCGCATTTGACATAAGTATTGCATGAATACCTAAAGAAAGCTCTGCATTAAGACTGAAACAGTACTGATGAAATCCATGTGGCTGAGTTGAAGCTCTTGTTCAGTTCTTGTAAATTGTTACACTGTTTCCTGTGCCCATTTATCAACTGTGACGGTCTTGTCATCGCTTTTTGAGCCCTGACATTGTTAGAGCATTAGGTACTATATAGTTGTTTCCAAGGATGTTTTGGACACATCTGCAGTGTCTTACCAGGGAGGTTGTAGTATTACATCATGATCCATTACCATAGACACGCCTTTCTGGATTCTATGTATTTTTGTTGTATATTAGTTGATACCTCATCTAGATTACTGGGATTTCTGCTGACATTGTTGTATCAATCATATTTTGATGGGACTGGCAAATTTACAGCATGTTCATTGTGTTGTATTGTATATTGGAGTCATTTGACTCAACTGAGACTACTAGTATGAAAGTATATAGTAGTATGAAACCCCATGATCAAATCTAGTTTCCTTTTTTCAGTTTATTCTTTCTATTAAATCATTGCTATGATACCAAAAGGAGAGGGCTTTGTCCCTTTTCTCTTGGCTTGTGAAATTCTGTAGCTGGCTTGCTTAACAAGGCTATGTCTTGCAACACATTATTCTATGGGTCAAGTTTCCTAAGACCTTATTTTCATGTTGATTGCACCCTTCCCTCTTAGATTAACAGAAAATGTTACCTTAAAGAGCATGATGCAGGTTAGACACCACTTTGCATTATTATGTGGGACTTTTATGTAGCAATTAGGATTCTCTTTTGTTTTTTGTTCCCCCCCCCCACACATAGCTGCATCTAGACTGGTTTTTGTGAAGCATCTGCCACACGCACAGAAAAACCCTTAAATCTAGCAATAACACCTGTGACGATTTTAATACACAATTAAGCAATATCACACGAGAGGGAGTGCTGTTGTTGGCTAATATCGTCACGGCTGTGATTCGGTCGTAGGCACGAGGCCGAGTGCCGAAGATAATCACAGCTGTGACGATATTAGACAACAACAGCACGACCTCGACAGTTCTATTGAACAAAACTGATTAAAAAAATTACAAAAAGCTGAGAAAATATATGATTTCTCTATTTATTCCTCCGCCAACAAAAAATAGTCCCCTCAGCTTTCCGCTACCAGTTGCCGAAATGTAGCCTAATTAACTGCAGGCTGCCTACTTTTTATCATACACATTGATTTGCAGATTTTGCACGTTTCCATTTATTGTACAGCCAGTGAAATAAGAGTCTGGTGATGGCATGTTAGTTACCCAGCAAGCAAAATTACGTCATGATAACGTTGTGATGACGTGTTTCAGTGATGTCCAGGACGTGGCCAAATCACAGCCGGTTTGGGGATGATTTAGACGTCTACGCGGGAACGTCTAGCTGACGTCGAAATATGACCATTAACATGAATGGGCATGTTCACTTATTCTGCTATGTACACAGTGTATATTCAGCAGCTTTATACATAAAGCTATAATTATGTCCAGATTAACAATTTATGCTACATTTAAAAAATATATAATACTGCAGTGAGTGGGATTTGAACTCGGGCTCTACAACTTACTGGCCGGCTATTCTACCACTACGCTATCTGTTCACTGAAATGTTCCGCTGTACGTTGGAGTAATATAGCCTATCGTTTCAAAACATGGACCCCTTGTTCTTTTTATACCGGTATAACATCCATGGAGTCGGGACAGTTTTAATAAAAACGAAAGCTAATTTAATTTAAACCTTAATCTGGAACTTGTTTTTAATTTAAAACGTTGGCGTCAAGTCTTTGTGGATCGCACATCACAGTGTAACCCTCTACAATCTGTGTAAGCAGAACCCCGAAACACATTAACGCACAATGCTACAGCATGCAACTTCCAACTCAAATGTATAGTTTACGCCTCGCAGTGTATTTTCTTTCTTTCAAAACAATCTGGCAACAAGATATGCAAGTGAGACAATTGCAGGATTCCCCCGCAATTCTTCTCCTCGTAGTCCCACCTCCACGAATAAACAGTTTATTAATCAGTGCAGATTGTCCAGTGTCCACATGCAAGTGCTGATCACTCGGATTTTGGATAAAAAATAGCCCAGGCTGAGAAATACGTGATTGATTGCAACCATTTAGTTATCCTCATGGATATTTCAGTGGTGAGTGAAATTAGCTGGATAGTGATACAGTGATAATCTGGGCCAGATCTGACTCGTCATGATATGACTTGAGCTGGCCCCGATTGGGCTCTCTCGATTCGTCCGGGTCCGTCCGTGCTTGCTGGGTAGTTATGTTAGGAAAACGTGGCTGGTGTTTGTTTTGTTGATTAGAGCAGCTGTGAAGCATTTTGTTGATTAGAGCAGCTGTGAAGCGGAGTGATCTACACACAGTGAAGCGCCAGTGCGTTATCGTGAAATATCAGCACTGGTAGGATCCCTCTTGTCCAATCAAATTGCTCGGCCGGAACGAACCGTTGTATAATACGGTAATCACTAAATGTTCTCTCGGAACATTACCTCCGTACGCCGACCGTCTGTCCCGGTCTGTCCGCCCGTCGAGAGGCTGCTCACTACAGTAGCCTACATCACCTCCACTCTGCAGCTAAAACTCCTCCCCCTCTGTAGCTGAAACTAGTCTCCTCTTGAGCTCCAGCGAGTACCACTTGCGTCCGTCTCCGACGAGAAAAGTTATCCGCCTAAGACCATTCTGCAGCCGGCTTACACGAGCTCAGATGGTCGGTCCCCAAATTATCTTTGCAAATAGGCGTTATTTTGAAAAACCGATTGCATATTGGGGGTCAACTAGTTTTTACTACTAGTTACGTTTGACTACAGAAACTATAAAGTGCCATATTAACCATAGACAGAGCCCAAACTAAACAGAAAGTAAACAGTTGCCTTTGGGGGGGAAATGGAGCGGAGTTTTCTTTTTCTCCCGTCAATGCCGAAATGCATTCTGGGCAGTGTCAAACTATCGTACCAGACAGAGGGTCAAAATGCTAGTGAGGTCTCCAGACCATAGTTCAAGCAGAAGGCCACTCACGCATAATCCGATCATCCCCTGACGACAGTCAAGTTCTAGCATAACGTGGTCAGTCAAAAGTCCTAGCATGAAGTCTGCTATGACGTCAAACATGACGTCAGTTAATCCTCATATATATAGCAAGGGTTCTACGTCACCTCTCTCTCTCTGGCCGATCATAGCAGCAGCAGCTCACGGCAGCCCATCTCCCTTGAAGCCGGCCTCCGAAGCGTTGTTTTGCACCAGATCCGCAGACCGAATCAGCACCCACAAGCCTTCTCTACCCGTGGATATTCCCATTCCTGGCATGTCGAGTTCCGAGCCAGAGCAGCCCACGGACCGTGACGGCAGCTTAGACATCGGTCCCCTGTCCCGGACCGGCCACGGAGCGTACTTGCCTTCCGAGGTGTCTGACGAAGACGTTGGCGAAGCGACCGGACCACAGGCTGCCAGCATAGCCCCGACGAGAAGGCCCAGCGCGCGTTCCCGTGGCACGGGGCGCGCCACTGCGACGGCCCGTGTAAAAGCGAATTTGCCATTGTAGATGAGAAGACAAAGCGCCGCGCCGTGGACGCCCAAAAAAAAACGCGTGCGAGCGTGCCGGAGGGAGAGGCCGCTCGGCGCGGACGTGCGAGAGGCCGCGGGCGAAGACCAGCAGAGGCAGCTGACTCCATTGGCCAGTGGCGCTGCTCTTGAGGCAGAGGAGGGCACCTGCATAGGCTAGGAGATCCCCCCCCCGTGGGGGATCAGGAGTCAAGACTCGTTGGTGGCGGACTGGGGAGGTGGGTGGGGCAAAACAACGCTTCGGAGGCGGCTTCAAGGGAGATGGGCTGCCGTGAGCTGCTGCTGCTATGATCGGCCAGAGAGAGAGAGGTGACGTAGAACCCTTGCTATATATATGAGGATTAACTGACGTCATGTTTGACGTCATAGCAGACGTCATGCTAGGACTTTTGACTGACCACGTTATGCTAGAACTTGACTGTCGTCAGGGGATGATCGGATTATGCGTGAGTGGCCTTCTGCTTGAACTATGGTCTGGAGACCTCACTTCAATCAGGAGAGGCCAGTTGGTAGGATTAGACAAACTTTATTTAGCAATCGGCATGCATGGCAAATGCTTTGGCGCTTGACTCCATTGGCCAGTGGCGCTGCTCTTGAGGCAGAGGAGGGCACCTGCATAGGCTAGGAGATCCCCCAAAAGGAAGATCTGATTACCGGAGGTTAATTGAGATCTGCAGGCGCCAGTAGTTGATTGCACTTTTCCGGCCTTCGACCTTTTTAGCGACTTACAGCTATTTGCGGCTGGCGCTCCCAACTCGGTCGGGCACCTCGTGATAGCGCTTCCCAGCTTGGCCTACCTGGCCGCCTTGGCGCTTCGCGATTGTACTTTTCCGGCCTTCGACCTTTTTAGCGACTTACAGCTATTTGCGGCTGGCGCTCCCAACTCGGTCGGGCCTTGGTACGTGCTTTTCCTGCCTTCGACCTTTTTACGCGACTTACAGCTATTTGCGGCTGGCGCTCCCAACTCGGTCGGGCAACTCGCGATAGCGCTTCCCAGCCTGGCCTACCTGGCCGCCTTGGCGCTTCGCGATTGTACTTTTCCGGCCTTCGACCTTTTTTAGCGACTTACAGCTATTTGCGGCTGGCGCTCCTTGGTTTTGGTGGTAAATTATCATACAAATACGATAATTATCGTACATCTGGTGTTTTGGAAAGTTTTCTGCTGTACACATTGGCTATATTATTATTATTACAGTAAATACAGTAGCCCAAGTGTCGTCACAGGTGTTATCTGCACAGATGGATTTTTTTTTACATGTGCATTATAATGCCACCTTTTTCTCCATATTTCTGCCCTTGGGGCATGTTTTAATTTTGTTTTTTGGGGGTATTTTCACAAGAATCTTGAGTCCTAACTGTAAAAAAATATATATATACCGTATATACACGCTCTTTAAATTGCAACACATTATTCTATGGGTCAAGTTTCCTAAGACCTTATTTACATGTTGATTGCACCCTTAACTAGGGATGGGGCCGATCCGATCCAATATCGGTATCGGATGCCGATATTGGCACTAATTCACGGATCGGATCGGATTGAGAGAGAAAAGTCCAATCATTTTTTTTTTTTTTTTTTTTTCAATTCCAGCGTGGGTGCTGGCCGTAATTTGCCCATGTATAATAGTATCCTTCTTTGCCTTGTATATTTTCTTAATTTTGTCTGCTTTTTGCAAGGTATATTTAAAACAATTTTTTTAAATTGGCCAAATCTTTGCCTATAGGCTACTGTATATTCAAGAAAAATATTGGTATCGGCGTAATATCGGTATCGGCAGATATCCAAATTCAGGTATCGGAATCGGATCGGAAGTGAAAAAAGTGGATCGTGCATCCCTACCCTTAACGTTACCTTAAATTGCAACACATTATTCTAGGGGTCAAGTTTCCTAAGAACGTATTTACATGTTGGTTGATTGCTTAGATTAACAGAAAACATTACCTATGTTAATTTGAAATTGTTTTAGTACAAGTATAATACTGCAGTATAGCCTACTTGTGCCCATATATCTAACTTAAATTGCTAAGCTATCCTGTGGGCTATTTTGTTTGGTTGTTGGTTGCAGAGTGTATAGGGCACTTATGTGGTTGACTGTGTTTCAGTGTGTCAGCGTGACATTTTTAGATGGCTCATATGTGAAATGAGCTGATGACACATAAATGAGCTGATGAGACATATATATAATCTGTAGACAACAGTATGCCAAACTATAAATACACTGGAAGGTCTAAATATCCATAAGCTTCTTCTAAAGATAGAGGATCATTTGCATTAAACTATTTGGGTTTAACTTCCCATTCATTACAATCCGTCGTTGAAGATAGGCTACAGTACCATGAAGATATTGTGAGTTTACCAGAATAATGACTCAGAGTTTTCACTCAATCTCATGGAATGTGTATTGTTGTTGCCTTAGCTACAAGCTGAAGAAATGTGTTGCATCATAAAAGCTTTGCAAAGTCCACATTCACTAGACACTTTTGCAGATTGAAGTTGTAATGACCCCCTCAGTATTTAGCTTGCTAGATTGTGAGAGAGAAGCTACTTGCTCACCCGTGCAGTATAGACCAGCCAACAAAAAGTGCAAGGTCATGCTGGAGTGCCATAAGCACGCTTGTGCATTTGTAAAAGTTCAGCTCTATATCTCATTACTTCGTGCGGTAGCTGGGAAAACACAATGTACACAACTTCTGAGGCCCCCTTTTGTCACATTGGCCAAATTCATATCTAGTAGTTGGTGTGTTATTCAAATTAGACACATTTTTCTGACTGTACTTAGTTCACAGGTTCATCAAAAATGTATGTAAGAATACAAGATATGCTACCACACAAACAGAATTCAACACAACTTATGTGTTTTCGCCATTTCTTGTTCTTTGCCAAATATAATGCATCTGCTACCATTCATCAAGACACACCAGCAATAGAGAAGTCATATGAGCACACATGTAGGTTCATGAAGACTTCATATTAGTCTGAAAGACTATTTTTTTAGAGAGAGAAACAGTGAGCTTAAATCTAACATAGTAGCTTTAGAGAGCTTTTGAGCAACGGCAAAGCACTTTGGATGGATAATGGCTTGCCTTTCTTAATGCTCTTTGCATATCTGTAAAATCACTGTTTTGAGATGTAGCCTAGCACTCTTTTTTCCCCTCTTTTTCCCCCTCGAATTTTGCAGTTGCTGTGGACACCTGGGCCAAAATGATAACTCTCTAACTGTGCAATATCTGCTTCGGGGGTTACAGCCGTTTTTTGTGACCATCACATGAGGAGTCAAATGTTGTTTTTTCTGGTCAAAGGCTCATTTAATAAGAGCCCTGTGGGCATGCCAAGCCTGAGATATCCTTGAAAGCATCTTTGCCATCACCCGAGTAAGACACAGTCCTCAGCCATTACACACCAACACTGGCCTCTCGTCACGTTCTTATTGGACACTTTATCAAATACTGAAAACAATCGCGTTAAATACCCAGAATCCATTCACTTTTGTTGTTGACTTTGTACAGGAAAAATAATAAAGTATCTTAGAGGTAGATTATCCTGCCATCTGCAGTGGACAATGGATCTGCTATAGAGAACGGGTGGTGGGGTGGTGGTGGTGGTGGTGGGTGTGTTTTTGACAGATAATGATTAAGTTGAACAAGCTGGGTAGTACAAAAAATAGTTGGACTTGACTTGTGTCATGTATTGTCTTGTAGTGTTTATTGCCTATTGTCGGCTAGATGGATTTGTGTGAATGCCACACGTCCTTCCATGTTCAGATGGCTTCTCTGTTCTTAACACACTAATCTGCTGTACTAGTTAATAACTTGGTATTATGGCTAGTGGAAGTAAGCATGTACAGTTAAGCAATGCCTCTATGGTGGGAGATTTAGGTGGCTATTTTTATGGAATATAAAGAATTAACAACAGTTCCAGTTTGTCTATGATATGCAGGAAATGTTTATAGCTGCAGTTACAAATGGTCACAACATTCCAGTGGTATTCCTTAAGGAGAACAAGGCAGAATTACTTCATGATGGTTTCACCACATAGGAGAGTATCCACAATAGCAAACTTGCTGTGAAGTAATGAAATATTTTGTGTTTGTTTTTCTAATATAACATCCCTGGTCAGCTTGAAATCTAAAATATTGTAGAAAAATGGTGAAATGCGAGTCTTAATTCTGTCGTCAAGAACGGGACTGCAGGCACTGAGCCAGAGTAAAATTTGAAGCTCAGGGAAACTTTTAATATAATAATTTGTATGATAAATCTAATTATAACATGATTATTGTGTGACATTTATCAGTATTTCAATTTAATGTTCCACAATAAAATTTCAGTAAGGGAATAGACAAGAGAAAATATTACAGCAAGGTGTGCAACTTTCCAACAGCCCATACCTGATGTGTGTTTGTTGATGTTTTTCAAATATGCTTTTCCTGCCACAACAGTTACTAGAGGCTAAAGGTAAATCCATTAAACAATGAGAGATGTTTCCCACTGCTTCTGCTGAAGTGTGTATGTGTTTTGGGTGCATTAGCTGCATTATCTGCTCATTTTCATGTTTGTAACTCACTGCACTATAGCGTGGACACTCAAATGTAATAAAAGATATTGTACTTTAAATAGTACTTGAATTTAATTAAAAGGTGATTATTCAGTTACCCATAAGACTTATTTTTAATTCTGCAGATCAAAGTGAATCGAGTCACAGTTGTATCAGCCAGATTTTATTTGACTGGTTATTGGTTTAGGGAGACTTTGAGGTGTTGATTACAGTTATTTGTAACTTGTGTTTTTTTTTATACGTGTTATTTTTTCTTCTGCAGAAAACTGAATTGCAAAGATGCTGTCTGCCTATCGAATAGATCCTTCAATTATTACAAATGATCACATGCTTGATAACTGTACATTTCTATCATTTCCTCACCATTGCTTAATCACTGAAACACAATTTACAAAAAATGTTCCGATTTGCGATGCACTGTATACACACTACATTATATAAGCTCACAAATCCAACTCATACAAACCTTGATTTCTGGTAGTGTTCAGTATATGCTAATGTAATTGGAGTAAATGGATGACTGAAATTAATAATGGGAATACTGACAGTGGTTGTTAAACGATTGAGATTTCAAACAAATTCATAAATTACCATGAATTAGGTATAACACAAAAGTATCAGAGCACATGTCTGCTCTATTCTCTATTTAGAACTAATATGCTTAAGATTCATTCAAAGTTATGCACATGTATGGACTTCAGATTTTCACAATGCCCCCAGCCTCTTCTTTCTCCAGATTCAAATATACCAAGGGCCTAGCATGTAGTGTGTATTGTAAGCGTTATTTGCATATTCAAGATGTATATTATTCACATGGCTGATACCATCTCCTTTCACAAGCACGCCTCTTATGTCTGTCTTCAACCCCATCCCCCATCCTCCCCATTTCATTCCCCCCCTTGATTAACTAATGTCCAATTGGATGCAGTGTATTTCATAAGGCTGTCAACTAATTCAGCCGTCTGATCAACCTGGCTGCTGAGTTGCTATCCTTGTGTCCCCATCTTAATTCCCCCCCCCTCCCCCCCTCCCCCCTTTGTTGTGGCGGCAGCAGCAGCAGCAGCAGCAGCAGCAGAGCGTTGCATTGGCGGTCTGGAGCATTGTGTCTGATTTCCTGCAGACAAACTGACCTGGGGATTTATTGACAGCAAACTCCACAGAGACAGACACAGAGCTGGGAGTATGGGAGCAGGAGGGAGGGAAAAGAGGGGTAGAGTGTGGGGGGGAAGCGGGGGGGGCGAAGGGGTGGCAGACAGACACACAGACAGACACACACACACACACACACACACACACACAGACACACAGACAGAAAAGACAGTGGGAGGGTTTCAACATGATAAAACTGGAATGAGTCAAGGAGAGAGATCAATATCAGAAAAAAATACACCCCCCGAAAATAGTTTGATCTCAAAATTTGCGTTTGGGTGGAGCGATAAGAAGTGAAAGAAAATGGCCGCCTCCAACAAGGATCTAATTAATTTTGAAGGATCATCAGCCCCTTTAGTCCAAGGCAGGGTAGAGGAGGGAGGGAGGGGGCAGGGAGGGAGGAGAGACACAGACCCCTGGGCTGATTAGAATTCACTGCAGGTAGGCGCTGGCTGCTGCTCACCCACTGTGTCACAGCTAAAATGGAATCAGTGTTGTGAGTGGCAGTCTGGGCAACTGAAGCCTGCTTCCCTTGGCCTGCTCCTTTGTTGCCAGCATTCACCTCACTTTACCCCTTAGGCAGGTGGATTTACATGTCTGGATGGTGAGAGAAGCCAGCGAGGGATATATATGCTTACATTGTCTAATGCTAGCCATGAAAAGGCCTGTGGCATCAGGTCACAATTGCATCACAAGCCAACCCTGCAAAAAAAAAAAAAAGGCGAGTGTTTGCCAGACTGATGGTTTCAACACTTCTGTGTGTGTGTGTGTGTGTGTGTGTGTGTGTGTGTGTGTGTGTGTGTGTGTGTGTGTGTGCGAGTGTGTGTGTGTGTGTGTGTGTGTGTGTGTGTGCGTGCGTGCGTGTGTGTGGCAAAGGATGGTCTGTTTCACCATCATAAAGCTATTAATAAAAAATAATGCTATCTATAAAGAGGCCATTACTAGTCTACAGTATATCTAGTCACTATCACTTCGTCCATTGACGAATGTAGTGCAAGAAAATAAGATGCAGATGCTCAGGTCTTGCTGTCCGGCAGTGGTTCTCAGACTGGGGGGTGTGCAGGCAGTGGTTCTCAGACTGGGGGGTGTGCAGGCAGTGGTTCTCAGACTGGGGGGTGTGCAGGCAGTGGTTCTCAGACTGGGGGGTGTGCAGGCAGTGGTTCTCAGACTGGGGGGTGTGCAGGCAGTGGTTCTCAGACTGGGGGGTGTGCAGGCAGTGGTTCTCAGACTGGGGGGTGTGCAAGCAGTGGTTCTCAGACTGGGGGGTGTGCAGGCAGTGGTTCTCAGACTGGGGGGTGTGCAGGCAGTGGTTCTCAGACTGGGGGGTGTGCAGCTTTTCAACATGGGGAAAAAAGTCAGACCCTCATCTCTTATTTCCTCACTTCCTCAAAGTACAGACATGATGCCCTTCTGTAATAAATCCTATGGAAAAACATCCTCTTATTTGGAGGTCCTTGGGGGATATCCATGGTGGAAAATGTATCTATTAGGAGACCTTGGCACAGAAAAGTTTGAGAAGCCCAGCTGTATAGAGCAGAGGATCTTAGCTCCTACTTTGACCACAGGCTGATTGTTGTTTGTGCAAAAAGAAAAAGAGAAATTCCAGTGGTCATTTGATTAAAATCACATGGGTAATCCCACTTCCTCCTCAAGGTAGACAGATTTAGCTTCACTCAAAGTGAGAAAGTGAGAGGTGTCTTCTTCCATTTGTAAAGGACTAATCTGTGTAAATAGCTGTGTAGATCTGATCAAATCCCCAGCGCATTCTGTTCATTCAGCAAACAAGCAGCAGTTGGTGTTAGTGTTGCAGTGAGTGATATGACGACTATGCAACGTTTTTATTCTGATCTCCCACATTAGTTTACATACCAGTCTCACACTTGTAATTGCATGACTAACGATCATTCATGAGAAATCCTCAATCTTCATATTGCAACATGCAAAGTCATTTCGCAATAGTTTTAAACCTGTATTATTTGTCATAGGGCGCTGGCACTATGTGTGGGATCAATGAGAATTAGTTTGAACTGGTTCAATAGAATTCTTTGACTGTCTGACCTTTATCAATACTCCCACCGATTTGTGACTTTGTGACTGTGATGGGTTTTACATCATTTGATTCAAATTTATGGGGTCAAACCTTGTCAGACTGATGCATATATAGTATAGGAGGCATTATTCTCTTATACAGGGCTTTCTTAGAGTCGACAAACCTGCTCATCACATGCTTAATGTTGTTGAATGCCTTTCTTGTCTTTCTCCATGAATGCCGTGTGTGTCAGGGTTAGGGTTATATATATGTTAGGGTATTTGACTATTTCTCTTGACGTGTGTGTCAGGGTTAGGGTTATATATATGTTAGGGTATTTGACTCTTTCTCTTGACGTGTGTCAGGGTTAGGGTTATATATATGTTAGGGTATTTGACTCTTTCTCTTGACGTGTGTGTCAGGGTTAGGGTTATATATATGTTAGGGTATTTGACTCTTTCTCTTGACGTGTGTGTCAGGGTTATATATATGTTAGGGTATTTGACTCTTTCTCTTGACGTGTGTCAGGGTTAGGGTTATATATATGTTAGGGTATTTGACTCTTTCTCTTGACGTGTGTGTCAGGGTTAGGGTTATATATATGTTAGGGTATTTGACTCTTTCTCTTGACGTGTGTGTCAGGGTTATATATATGTTAGGGTATTTGACTCTTTCTCTTGACGTGTGTCAGGGTTAGGGTTATATATATGTTAGGGTATTTGACTCTTTCTCTTGACGTGTGTGTCAGGGTTATATATATGTTAGGGTATTTGACTCTTTCTCTTGACATGTGTGTCAGGGTTAGGGTTATATATATGTTAGGGTATTTGACTCTTTCTCTTGATGTGTGTGTCAGGGTTAGGGTTATATATATGTTAGGGTATTTGACTCTTTCTCTTGACGTGTGTGTCAGGGTTATATATATGTTAGGGTATTTGACTCTTTCTCTTGACATGTGTGTCAGGGTTAGGGTTATATATATGTTAGGGTATTTGACTCTTTCTCTTGATGTGTGTGTCAGGGTTAGGGTTATATATATGTTAGGGTATTTGACTCTTTCTCTTGACGTGTGCGTCAGGGTTAGGGTTATATATATATGTTAGGGTATTTGACTCTTTCTCTTGACGTGTGTGTCAGGGTTAGGGTTATATATATGTTAGGGTATTTGACTCTTTCTCTTGATGTGTGTGTCAGGGTTAGGGTTATAAATATGTTAGGGTATTTGACTCTTTCTCTTGATGTGTGTGTCAGGGTTAGGGTTATATATATGTTAGGGTATTTGACTATTTCTCTTGACATGTGTGTCAGGGTTAGGGTTATATATATATGTTAGGGTATTTGACTATTTCTCTTGACGTGTGTGTCAGGGTTAGGGTTATATATATATGTTAGGGTATTTGACTATTTCTCTTGACGTGTGTGTCAGGGTTAGGGTTATATATATATGTTAGGGTATTTGACTATTTCTCTTGACGTGTGTGTCAGGGTTAGGGTTATATATATATGTTAGGGTATTTGACTATTTCTCTTGATGTGTGTGTCAGGGTTAGGGTTATATATATATGTTAGGGTATTTGACTATTTCTCTTGACGTGTGTTGTCAGGGTTAGGGTTATATATATATGTTAGGGTATTTGACTATTTCTCTTGACGTGTGTGTCAGGGTTATGGTTATATATATGTTAGGGTATTTGACTCTTTCTCTTGACGTGTGTGTCAGGGTTAGGGTTATATATATATGTTAGGGTATTTGACTATTTCTCTTGACGTGTGTGTCAGGGTTAGGGTTATATATATATGTTAGGGTATTTGACTATTTCTCTTGATGTGTGTGTCAGGGTTAGGGTTATATATATATGTTAGGGTATTTGACTATTTCTCTTGACGTGTGTGTCAGGGTTAGGGTTATATATATATGTTAGGGTATTTGACTATTTCTCTTGATGTGTGTGTCAGGGTTAGGGTTATATATATATGTTAGGGTATTTGACTATTTCTCTTGATGTGTGTGTCAGGGTTATGGTTATATATATGTTAGGGTATTTGACTATTTCTCTTGACGTGTGTGTCAGGGTTAGGGTTATATATATATGTTAGGGTATTTGACTATTTCTCTTGACGTGTGTGTCAGGGTTAGGGTTATATATATATGTTAGGGTATTTGACTATTTCTCTTGATGTGTGTGTCAGGGTTATGGTTATATATATGTTAGGGTATTTGACTATTTCTCTTGATGTGTGTGTCAGGGTTATGGTTATATATATGTTAGGGTATTTGACTATTTCTCTTGACGTGTGTGTCAGGGTTAGGGTTATATATATATGTTAGGGTATTTGACTATTTCTCTTGACGTGTGTGTCAGGGTTAGGGTTATATATATATGTTAGGGTATTTGACTATTTCTCTTGACGTGTGTGTCAGGGTTAGGGTTATATATATATGTTAGGGTATTTGACTATTTCTCTTGACGTGTGTGTCAGGGTTAGGGTTATATATATATGTTAGGGTATTTGACTATTTCTCTTGATGTGTGTGTCAGGGTTAGGGTTATATATATATGTTAGGGTATTTGACTATTTCTCTTGACGTGTGTTGTCAGGGTTAGGGTTATATATATATGTTAGGGTATTTGACTATTTCTCTTGACGTGTGTGTCAGGGTTATGGTTATATATATGTTAGGGTATTTGACTCTTTCTCTTGACGTGTGTGTCAGGGTTAGGGTTATATATATATGTTAGGGTATTTGACTATTTCTCTTGACGTGTGTGTCAGGGTTAGGGTTATATATATATGTTAGGGTATTTGACTATTTCTCTTGATGTGTGTGTCAGGGTTAGGGTTATATATATATGTTAGGGTATTTGACTATTTCTCTTGACGTGTGTGTCAGGGTTAGGGTTATATATATATGTTAGGGTATTTGACTATTTCTCTTGATGTGTGTGTCAGGGTTAGGGTTATATATATATGTTAGGGTATTTGACTATTTCTCTTGATGTGTGTGTCAGGGTTATGGTTATATATATGTTAGGGTATTTGACTATTTCTCTTGACGTGTGTGTCAGGGTTAGGGTTATATATATATGTTAGGGTATTTGACTATTTCTCTTGACGTGTGTGTCAGGGTTAGGGTTATATATATATGTTAGGGTATTTGACTATTTCTCTTGATGTGTGTGTCAGGGTTATGGTTATATATATGTTAGGGTATTTGACTATTTCTCTTGATGTGTGTGTCAGGGTTATGGTTATATATATGTTAGGGTATTTGACTATTTCTCTTGACGTGTGTGTCAGGGTTAGGGTTATATATATATGTTAGGGTATTTGACTATTTCTCTTGACGTGTGTGTCAGGGTTAGGGTTATATATATATGTTAGGGTATTTGACTATTTCTCTTGACGTGTGTGTCAGGGTTAGGGTTATATATATATGTTAGGGTATTTGACTATTTCTCTTGACGTGTGTGTCAGGGTTAGGGTTATATATATATGTTAGGGTATTTGACTATTTCTCTTGACGTGTGTGTCAGGGTTAGGGTTATATATATATGTTAGGGTATTTGACTATTTCTCTTGACGTGTGTGTCAGGGTTAGGGTTATATATATATGTTAGGGTATTTGACTATTTCTCTTGATGTGTGTGTCAGGGTTAGGGTTATATATATATGTTAGGGTATTTGACTATTTCTCTTGACGTGTGTTGTCAGGGTTAGGGTTATATATATATGTTAGGGTATTTGACTATTTCTCTTGACGTGTGTGTCAGGGTTATGGTTATATATATGTTAGGGTATTTGACTATTTCTCTTGACGTGTGTGTCAGGGTTAGGGTTATATATATGTTAGGGTATTTGACTATTTCTCTTGACGTGTGTCAGGGTTAGGGTTATATATATGTTAGGGTATTTGACTATTTCTCTTGACGTGTGTGTGAGGGTTAGGGTTATATATATGTTAGGGTATTTGACTCTCTTGACGTGTGTGTCAGGGTTATGGTTATATATATGTTAGGGTATTTGACTCTTTCTCTTGACGTGTGTGTCAGGGTTATGGTTATATATATGTTAGGGTATTTGACTCTTTCTCTTGACGTGTGTGTCAGGGTTATGGTTATATATATGTTAGGGTATTTGACTCTTTCTCTTGACGTGTGTGTCAGGGTTAGGGTTATATATATGTTAGGGTATTTGACTCTTTCTCTTGACGTGTGTGTCAGGGTTATGGTTATATATATGTTAGGGTATTTGACTCTTTCTCTTGACGTGTGTGTCAGGGTTAGGGTTATATATATGTTAGGGTATTTGACTCTTTCTCTTGATGTGTGTGTCAGGGTTAGGGTTATATATATGTTAGGGTATTTGACTCTTTCTCTTGACGTGTGTGTCAGGGTTAGGGTTATATATATGTTAGGGTATTTGACTCTTTCTCTTGACGTGTGTGTCAGGGTTAGGGTTATATATATGTTAGGGTATTTGACTCTTTCTCTTGACGTGTGTGTCAGGGTTATGGTTATATATATGTTAGGGTATTTGACTCTTTCTCTTGACGTGTGTGTCAGGGTTATATATATGTTAGGGTATTTGACTCTTTCTCTTGACGTGTGTGTCAGGGTTAGGGTTATATATATGTTAGGGTATTTGACTTTCTCTTGACGTGTGCGTCAGGGTTAGGGTTATATATATGTTAGGGTATTTGACTTTCTCTTGACGTGTGTGTCAGGGTTAGGGTTATATATATATGTTAGGGTATTTGACTCTTTCTCTTGACGTGTGTGTCAGGGTTATATATATGTTAGGGTATTTGACTTTCTCTTGACGTGTGCGTCAGGGTTAGGGTTATATATATGTTAGGGTATTTGACTCTTTCTCTTCACGTGTGCGTCAGGGTTAGGGTTATATATATGTTAGGGTATTTGACACTTTCTCTTGACGTGTGTGTCAGGGTTAAGGTTATATATATGTTAGGGTATTTGACTCTTTCTCTTGACGTGTGCGTCAGGGTTAGGGTTATATATATGTTAGGGTATTTGACTCTTTCTCTTGACGTGTGTGTCAGGGTTAGGGTTATATATATGTTAGGGTATTTGACTCTTTCTCTTGACGTGTGTGTCAGGGTTAAGGTTATATATATGTTAGGATATTTGACTCTTTCTCTTGACGTGTGCGTCAGGGTTAGGGTTATATATATGTTAGGGTATTTGACTCTTTCTCTTGACGTGTGTGTCAGGGTTATATATATGTTAGGGTATTTGACTCTTTCTCTTGACGTGTGTGTCAGGGTTAGGGTTATATATATGTTAGGGTATTTGACTCTCTTGACGTGTGTGTCAGGGTTATGGTTATATATATGTTAGGGTATTTGACTCTCTTGACGTGTGTGTCAGGGTTATGGTTATATATATGTTAGGGTATTTGACTCTTTCTCTTGATGTGTGTCAGGGTTAGGGTTATATATATATATGTTAGAGTATTTGACTCTTTCTCTTGACGTGTGTGTCAGGGTTATGGTTATATATATGTTAGGGTATTTGACTCTTTCTCTTGACGTGTGTGTCAGGGTTATGGTTATATATATGTTAGGGTATTTGACTCTTTCTCTTAACGTGTGTGTCAGGGTTATGGTTATATATATGTTAGGGTATTTGACTCTTTCTCTTGACGTGTGTGTCAGGGTTATGGTTATATATATGTTAGGGTATTTGACTCTTTCTCTTGACGTGTGTGTCAGGCAGAGTCCTGCGCCGGGTCGGGGTTCCGCGGGGCCCCGCCGGGTACCCGCAAAAAAACGCGGGGGGCGGGTAAAAAATACACTTCTGTAAATTGGTGGGTCGGGCGGCGGGTAAAAATTAATAAATGCGGACGGGCGGCGGGTGGAACAACGACAACGTATGAGCCTTGTATGTTTTTCTGTTGCACTCAGATGGAGGCAGGGGGTGTGTCTGGCAGGGGGAAGGTGTGTCTGGCAGGGGGGTGTCTGGCAGCTGGTCTGACTCGAACAGGAGAAAAGTTTCTGACGCACGTTTTCGCAGTTTGTTTACATAACCGGCATCGTTTCAAGTATGCGCATACTGTGCAATGTGTGACGCTATATGGACTGCACAAAACATTCAAAACTCAGCTGCGGTCAAGGTGATTGATTGGAGACAATACGAGTCGGACAGATAATATAGTAGGCTACGTTAGCTTCCAGTCAAACATACACACTGGCTGTTTTCATAGCAACAGGCAAGAACATGTCATGGATAGATAGCGTGAAAGTGGAGAGGTCTCATCCCAACGTGGATTTACGTTCCTCCAACAGCAATCATAAAGGCAGTATGGATTATACCGGACATATTGGAAATAGCTGGTAAGTCACTTTGCTTGCTGTAACTGTCTGTGTGTCTGATAACAGAGCTATCCACCTGGTTAGTGAGCTAGCAGCTGCTAAAAGCTAATTAACGTACATCAGCTGACGAGTCTCGGCCAGAAAGACTGCTGTTCGCCTCTCGTGTGAAACGGTGGCAGTTTCGTTTGGTTCACTACAAAATGTTTGCACTGCAGATTAACGGTTATTATATATATGCGGTTCCGGGTCGGGGGGCGGGTCTCATGTCTGCGGGGCGGGGTGGGTTGCGGTACTGATTGATCATATGTGCGGGTTCGCGGAGCGGGGTCGGTACTGCACGTCGCGGGGCCGGGCGGAACCGGGTCTTGAAAATCAGACCCGCGCAGGACTCTGGTGTCAGGGTTAGGGTTATATATATGTTAGGGTATTTGACTCTTTCTCTTGACGTGTGTGTCAGGGTTATGGTTATATATATGTTAGGGTATTTGACTCTTTCTCTTGACGTGTGTGTCAGGGTTAGGGTTATATATATGTTAGGGTATTTGACTCTTTCTCTTGACGTGTGTGTCAGGGTTATATATATATGTTAGGGTATTTGACTCTTTCTCTTGACGTGTGTGTCAGGGTTAGGGTTATATATATGTTAGGGTATTTGACTCTTTCTCTTGACGTGTGTGTCAGGGTTAGGGTTATATATATGTTAGGGTATTTGACTCTTTCTCTTGACGTGTGTGTCAGGGTTATGGTTATATATATGTTAGGGTATTTGACTCTTTCTCTTGACGTGTGTGTCAGGGTTATATATATGTTAGGGTATTTGACTCTTTCTCTTGACGTGTGTGTCAGGGTTAGGGTTATATATATGTTAGGGTATTTGACTTTCTCTTGACGTGTGCGTCAGGGTTAGGGTTATATATATGTTAGGGTATTTGACTTTCTCTTGACGTGTGTGTCAGGGTTAGGGTTATATATATATGTTAGGGTATTTGACTCTTTCTCTTGACGTGTGTGTCAGGGTTATATATATGTTAGGGTATTTGACTTTCTCTTGACGTGTGCGTCAGGGTTAGGGTTATATATATGTTAGGGTATTTGACTCTTTCTCTTCACGTGTGCGTCAGGGTTAGGGTTATATATATGTTAGGGTATTTGACTCTTTCTCTTGACGTGTGTGTCAGGGTTAAGGTTATATATATGTTAGGGTATTTGACTCTTTCTCTTGACGTGTGCGTCAGGGTTAGGGTTATATATATGTTAGGGTATTTGACTCTTTCTCTTGACGTGTGTGTCAGGGTTAGGGTTATATATATGTTAGGGTATTTGACTCTTTCTCTTGACGTGTGTGTCAGGGTTAAGGTTATATATATGTTAGGATATTTGACTCTTTCTCTTGACGTGTGCGTCAGGGTTAGGGTTATATATATGTTAGGGTATTTGACTCTTTCTCTTGACGTGTGTGTCAGGGTTATATATATGTTAGGGTATTTGACTCTTTCTCTTGACGTGTGTGTCAGGGTTAGGGTTATATATATGTTAGGGTATTTGACTCTTTCTCTTGACGTGTGTGTCAGGGTTAGGGCTATATATATGTTAGGGTATTTGACTCTTTCTCTTGATGTGTGTGTCAGGGTTAGGGTTATATATGTTAGGGTATTTGACTCTCTTGACGTGTGTGTCAGGGTTAGGGTTATATCTATGTTAGGGTATTTGACTCTTTCTCTTGACGTGTGCGTCAGGGTTAGGGTTATATATATATATGTTAGGGTATTTGACTCTTTCTCTTGACGTGTGTGTCAGGGTTAGGGTTATATATATGTTAGGGTATTTGACTCTTTCTCTTTGATGTGTGTGTCAGGGTTAGGGTTATATATATGTTATGGTATTTGATTTTTTCTCTTGACGTGTGCGTCAGGGTTAGGGTTATATATATGTTATGGTATTTGACTCTTTCTCTTGACGTGTGTGTCAGGGTTAGGGTTATATACGTTAGGGTATTTGACTTTTTCTCTTGACGTGTGTGTCAGGGTTAGGGTTATATATGTTAGGGTATTTGACTTTTTCTCTTGATGTGTGTGTCAGGGTTAGGGTTATATATATGTTAGGGTATTTGACTTTCTCTTGACGTGTGTGTCAGGGTTAGGGTTATATATATGTTAGGGTATTTGACTCTTTCTCTTGACGTGTGCGTCAGGGTTATATATGTTAGGGTATTTGACTCTTTCTCTTGATGTGTGTGTCAGGGTTAGGGTTATATATATGTTAGGGTATTTCACTCTTTCTCTTGACGTGTGCGTCAGGGTTAGGGTTATGTTAGGGTATTTGACTCTTTCTCTTGACGTGTGCGTCAGGGTTAGGGTTATATATATGTTAGGGTATTTGTCTCTCTTGACATGTGTGTCAGGGTTAGCGTTAGATATATGTTAGCGTATTTGACTCTTTCTCTTGACGTGTGTGTCAGGGTTAGGGTTATAAATGTTAGGGTATTTGACTCTTTCTCTTGACGTGTGCGTCAGGGTTAAGGTTATATATATGTTAGGGTATTTGACGCTTTCTCTTGACGTGTGTGTCAGGGTTAGGTTTATATATATATGTTAGGGTATTTGACTCTTTCTCTTGACATGTGTGTCAGGGTTAGGGTTATATATGTTAGGGTATTTGACTCTTTCTCTTGATGTGTGTGTCAGGGTTAGGGTTATATATATATGTTAGGGTATTTGACTCTTTCTCTTGATGTGTGTGTCAGGGTTAGGGTTATATATATGTTAGGGTATCCGACTCTTGACGTGTGTGTCAGGGTTAGGGTTATATATATGTTAGGGTATTTGACTCTTTCTCTTGACGTGATTTTACTCTTTCTCTTGATGTGTGCGTCAGGGTTAGGGTTATATATATATGTTAGGGTATTTGACTTTCTCTTGCCGTGTGCGTCAGGGTTATATATATGTTAGGGTATTTGACTTTCTCTTGATGTGTGTGTCAGGGTTAGGGTTATATATATGTTAGGTATTTGACCCTTTCTCTTGACGTGTGCATCAGGGTTAGGGTTATATATATGTTAGGGTATTTGACTCTCTTGACGTGTGTGTCAGGGTTAGGGTTATATATATATATATATATATATATATATGTTAGGGTATTTGACTATTTCTCTTGACGTGTGTGTCAGGGTTAGGGTTATATATATATATATGTTCGGGTATTTGACTCTTTCTCTTGATGTGTGTGTCAAGGTTAGGGTTATATATATGTTAGGGTATTTGACTCTTGACGTGTGTGTCAGGGTTAGGGTTATATATGTTAGGGTATTTGACTCTTTCTCTTGACGTGTGTGTCAGGGTTAGGGTTATATATTAGGGAATTTGACTCTTTCTCTTGATGTGTGTGTCAGGGTTAGGGTTATATATGTTAGGGTATTTGACTCTTTCTCTTGACATGTGCGTCAGGGTTAGGGTTATATATATATATGTTAGGGTATTTGACTCTTTCTCTTGATGTGTGTGTCAGGGTTAGGGTTATATATGTTAGGGTATTTGACTCTTTCTCTTGACGTGTGTGTCAGGGTTAGGCTTATATATATGTTAGGGTATTTGACTCTTGCTGTGTGCGTCAGGGTTAGGGTTATATATATGTTAGGGTATTTGACTTTCTCTTGATGTGTGTGTCAGGGTTAGGGTTATATATATGTTAGGGTATTTGACTCTTTCTCTTGATGTGTGTGTCAGGGTTATATATATGTTAATGTATTTGACTTTTTCTCTTGACGTGTGTGTCAGGGTTAGGGTTATATATATGTTAGGGTATTTGACTCTTTCTCTTGACGTGTGTGTCAGGGTTAGGGTTATATATATGTTAGGGTATTTGACTTTTTCTCTTGACGTGTGTCAGGGTTAGGGTTATATATATGTTAGGGTATTTGACTTTTTCTCTTGACGTGTGTCAGGGTTAGGGTTATATATATGTTAGGGTATTTGACTTTTTCTCTTGACGTGTGTCAGGGTTAGGGTTATATATGTTAGGGTATTTGACTCTTTCTCTTGACGTGTGTGTCAGAGTTAGGGTTATATATATGCTAGGGTATTTGACTTTTTCTCTTGACGTGTGTCAGGGTTAGGGTTATATATGTTAGGGTATTTGACTCTTTCTCTTGACGTGTGTCAGGGTTAGGGTTATATATATGCTAGGGTATTTGACTTTCTCTTGACATCTGGATATTATCACTTCGTACCAAGTACTCTAGGTCTATATGGGACACTACCTTGCTTAATTTGTGTGGATTTCAAAATAAAAAAGAGACACAAACGCACGCACACATGCACACACATCACAATGAGTGTATTTGACACCTTTTCTGTCGAAAAATATTAAATCTGGGTAAATTTATGTCGAATATAGCCCGTTTGTCTTGGGAAGGGTGTGGTTTTTGCTGACCAGTGGTTTAGATAACTGCTGAGAAAAGAATGGGCTCTAATACTATATGATTTTCAACCTTGATTTGTAATTGGTGGTCAAGCACGCACAAAAACGTAAATTTCTCTGGACTTGCTTTGAAAAGTCGGACACATCTATTGCAGTGCCTAGTCGGTGCTACATATTCACTGTGCCTTGAGTTCATTTTGGGAGTAGTGATATGTACGAGGCAGCATGCTGTATTAAGATGAGTCTTTGTCTTTTCTCCCTCCTAAACACTGTGTTCCAGAACACATGATTTGGACAGAGAGGACTGACAGCCTTGCCTAGCACTGGCCTCTGATCAGCCATCTCCACCAGCAAACTGAAGCTTGACCTGCACTTCATCACCAGCCACACAAGCATCTTCGCAACAAAACATCATCTGACTGTGAGTACAAGATTGCTGTAGAAAAAGGTGTTGTTTTTGGCCATAATGCTTATGTTACTCCTTTTATTGTTGGAATTAAACAGTGGCAGTATACTAATGCAACCCCTCTGCTTCTGCATTGATTTTTTTTAAACAAATATTTCATGACAGACGAATGAACCAGTTAGTCAAATATATTTTTTATTTAGTGCCCTTTTTTTTCTCCTTCGTGTTTAATTACATTACACATTATGAAGCATTTCTCCACATGTTCAAGGAGTTTTTTTCATATCAAGCCACATCTGCCATATGGTCAGAAAACACTATGACTCATGTATTTTAATAATTAGACCTATCATTCATTAACAGTGTCAACTCATTTTCCATGAGATATTTGAAATGACAAAGATTTGCACTGTTTCCAAGATCAAAATGGAGGCGTTTCCTTGGCCAGATTTAAAAAAAGCACTGTGTGTAATCGTCTCCACAGGATATTTGTTTCACTTATGCTCAAGTATGTTAATATGCAAAAGAAATGAATTTCACAGGAGATATGACAATCCTTTTTTTGCATACTTGTTATACTTGCTACATAGCTGATTCTAATTTAGTCTGCCTCTTTCTCTTAACATCTAACTGGGTAGAAAAGCACAGAAAGTTGTCTTAAACATCGCTCAGCCGGGTCACATCTAAGTGTATTCCTAGGATAGTTAGGAAGCGCCATCACAGTGAACACATGGCTAACAAAGAGGCCTGCTGTCCTTTAAGCCCAGTGCACCACCTACTGGTGGTTGGTAGTATTTCAGGAATACACACTGTACTTGACAAATTTGTGTGGTAATTAGATGGGAACCATCTTAATTGTCTTACCACATGGCCATGTAGAATCTTTTTTTTTAACAGACATGCAAAAGATCAGTTCAGCTTGAATTTCATTTATTTATATATATATATATATATATATATATATATATATATATATATATATATATATATATATATATATATATATATACACACATGCACACACATAAAATGGGACATAGAGAAGATTTGATTGACCATGTGTATTATTGATATCTTATCGTTTCAGGAAGTCCATGATAAATACTTGATTGTTGTGTTTATGAGCAGGATTGATAATAATTAACAGCTTTAAATGTATTGCAGTCCTTTGACAAGGTTTAGTTTTATATACACACCACCTGGTAGGAGTGGGCATTAGCATACAGGCAGTAAAATTGGGTTTTAAAGGGGGGGGGGGGGCAGGCAATGTATGCATGAAGTCATTTTTGCATGCAAAAGAGCTTTTGTTTTATTTGTGATGCATTTGCTCATAATGTAACTTATATTGTATATTTTATTATACATTTAATTATACAATTACATTATTATATATTTATGCTTAATATATTAGTTAAAAATGTTAAGATATTGTTATTTTATGTGCAAGTTAAATCTCCAAATGATTTCTGTGACAAGGCAATTTCGATTTCAGGTATACTGGTGTATTTAATCCAGCTCAATAACCTTGTGAATGCATCTGCCAGAGTTTTAAAAGTCATGTGTTATTCCCTGCAGGTGACATCAGTTGCAAGGGGATGACCGAGCGCATTCATAACATCAATCTCCACAACTTCAGCAATTCTGTACTTGAGACCCTCAATGAGCAGCGCAACCGTGGGCACTTCTGTGACGTGACTGTTCGGATCCATGGAAGTATGCTGCGAGCTCACCGCTGCGTGCTGGCTGCTGGGAGCCCCTTCTTTCAGGACAAGCTGCTGTTGGGCTACAGCGACATTGAGATCCCTTCTGTGGTCTCGGTGCAATCCATCCAAAAGCTGATCGACTTCATGTACAGTGGGATCCTGCGGGTGTCTCAGTCAGAGGCCCTGCAGATCCTCACTGCTGCCAGCATCCTACAGATCAAGACCGTCATCGATGAGTGCACCCGCATTGTGTCCCAGAATGTGGGCCTGGCCGGGCCGGGGGGCTTTCCTGTTTTACCAGGAGACTCTGGTCAGGAGACGCCCCGCGGCACGCCCGAGTCCGGCACCTCTGGGCCCAGCAGTGACGCAGAGTCAGGCTATATGCAAGCAACATCACAGCAGAATACGGAACGTGCATACACGTCGCTGTACTCCTCCTACCCCGGCCTCTCTCTGCAGAACGGAACCCGCGACCGCACCCTCTACGTTAGCCCCATGTCTAATTACGATACGGTCCTCGGCACTCAGAAGGACCAGCAAGCTCAAGATCCGCCCTGGATCACCCGCATCCATGAGAGATCTCAGCAAGATCGCTTCCTCTCCACGGAGTCGTCCACTCACTGCCGCAAGCAACCCCGACCGGTACGCATTCACACAGGAGGCATGCACATAAAGCAGGAGGCCGAGGATGAGTACGGCTGCTATGAGAATTTGGGGGAGTGTCCGGAGGAACAGGACCATACTGAGGGCGTGGAGAGTGAATCCAAGGGGGAAAGCTTTGACTCAGGGGTCAGCTCCTCCATCGGTACTGAGGATGCTTTGGAGCACCAGCCGTACCTGATGGGCTTGGGGCGAGAGGGGGGCGGAGAAGGGCCGCAGGGCGAAGGAGGCCCGGTGCAGATCGAGGTCAATGACTCCTCCCCAGAGCAAGTCCAAGAGATAGAGGACGGGCCCACGTCCCACAGCACTAGTGACAGTAGCATGATGCAGCCCCTGCCAAACCCAGTCATATCCCAGTCCCTGCCAAGTGCCCCGCACTACATGCGCCAGACAGAATCACACACCAGCAATCTGAGGATGCCACTCACCGTGACCAGCAATTCCCAGGTGATGGGCACTGCTGGAAGCACCTTCCTGCCCACGCTCTTTCCTACACAGCCACCTAGCAACAGCAAGCCTTTCCTCTTCCTCCCTCAGACTATACCAGGCCAGCAGCACTCCCAATTTGTGGCAGTGCCACCCCCTGCAATGCCACCATTCCCAAACCCAATGCCGGTACCGCAAGCCTCAGCTCAGCAGCAACAGGCTGCTGCAGGATTGGGACAAGACGACAAGAAGCCCTATCACTGCACTCTCTGCAGTAAAACCTTTACTGCGAAACAGAACTTCGTCAAACACATGTTTGTCCATACTGGTGAGTAGGATCTTATTGACAATGTATCTAATTAATAATCAATACAATACATAACTGTATACAATGTAACTGTATACAACTGTATACAAACACATGTTTGTCCATACTGGTGAGTAGGATCTTATTGCTCTTTTTTGTAGAAGAGCTTATTTGTTTTCATAGTCATTAGGAAATATTTATTATTATTAATAGTAAGTAGCTACTACAGTTGTAGTGGTAGTGGTAGTATAAAGCCTTCTTTGCTTAGAGAGGGAGTAAAGGTCTACTGGCCATTTTTTTAAATAATTTATGATTTAAAAAAACTATACAAAAAGATGCGTTGTGAAGACATGTTTCAAGTCACAATTCCACCTCATCATAACATAATCCAACAATATTCAACAAAAGGGTATACATGACTGTTATATTTACCAAACATGGTGCAACACCTTATGACAATATTTCGCCCAGACACCCTGCCCCAAGGTCATTATTGCTTTCCTGATCAGTTACCTACAGTATGTCTGGCATTGTCATTTTTAAGGTTTGCCTAAATACAGAGTAGACTAATCAAACATTGTCAAATGAAATTAATGAGCTCACGGTTAGGTATCTATGCTGCTTTCACTTGTATCCAAGGTGACATGCAGATTCTTATTAGTGGGCTCACGCACCACGCCATTGCAGTGGCTTGCATCATGACAGACTAACTGAAATTAGTGTGATTTTCTTATTTGTCCGCTTGGCCCCACCTCTCTGTGTCTGTAATGTAAACGTAGGCATTCACACGCTATTGAAGATAACTCTACTGTTAATGCCTTCATCTTTACCAGTAGAAGTGTAGCAGTTTATAAAATATGGACAAGTTTGTATTGCTTAGTACTACTTTTTTCCCCCAATATTTTATTTTCAGTTTTTCATAGAACAGTAATCGAACAAGACAGTCTCAGACACAGGAAAAGAAAGGGGAAAAAATACAAACATTAACATTACAATGTGGTGCTACCAGCTGCATAAGGTGCTTATGTATTTATAAGAGATAATGGGATCCCATTGCAAGGGGTCCATGAGAAACCAGGCAAGCAAGCCATCCGTTACCCCTAACCTCAGTCACTAGTCATTCTTAACCTCGTCAAAGTAGCCAAAAACGGGTCCCAGATAGCTGAGAACCTTTTAAGCGAGTTGGTTCTCAGGGACCTGAGTCTCTCCATCTGTACAACAGAGATCATGTCCATCAGCCACACCTGAAAAGAAGGTGAAGAAGAGGACTTCCATTCCTTCAGAATGAGTCTTTTGGCGACAGTTGTCCCCAGTGTCAGAGATTGTTGCACAGCTGTAGGGAAGTTCAGAGAGGACTCCGAGCAGCCGAAGATGGCGAGTTCAGCCTCCGGCTGCAGGGTTATTTTGTAAGCCTTAGAGTACCAATCAAATATTTTGGCCCAGAATCCCGTTAATGAAGGGCAGAACCAGAAGGCATGAGATAGTGTGCCCTCTGACACATGACACACAGTGGTGAGATGGAAGGGAAGATCCTGTGTAATTTATGCTTGGAGTAGTGAAGACGGTGAGCAACTTTAAATTGTATCAGCTGGTGTCTGCTATTAACTGAGCAGAGTTGTACCACAGACAGACTCCTTCCCCATATAATGTCAGATAAATCAATAGCAAGTTCCCCCTGCCATGCTTGTACTAGTACTACTTTAAAACAAAGCCTAGATTATCTTCACACGATGCTGTAGCATCCAGCACCTAAGGGAATTTGTATAAGCCTAACCATGCCAATACAGGTATGATTCGTTCTAGCCTAAGGTAAATTCCGGTAACAGTCAACACTGCAGGTATTGAGGATCCAGTGTTGCTGCCCTAGTTGAAGTCAATTGAACCAGCCACACTGTTTGTTTCATGCCAAGTCCAATGCCACTATCCCAGAACCAATATTTGCTTACATTTAGTTTTACGGCTTATTTTAACGGCTGAAACATTCAAATTTCCAGACGTTACTGACACCAAGACATTAACTATCTGCCTTACATCTGATTTACATACAGCAAGTCATGCAATTGGCTCACACTGAACCTAAAGAAGAATTCTCTGGTCAGCTTCAATTCAAAAACTTGTACAAGTACCATTATTGTGTTGAGAAGGAATGTTGTGGTTAGTGTGAAATATGACTATTGGCTCTTGTTCTTATAGTATGATTATCACTGTAATATACAGTCTTACATTGCCATTTGTAACATGAGTTGCAATGTTATCATGATAAGGAGATGCAAATTAGACGTACAAAATATAAAGACAATGGAGAGGTTTGCATGTGTAAAAAGGTTTTGTTGTGGTTTGGTTTATAAAAATGTTCCTGCATATGGGGGGCATAAATAATGCAAATATGAGACATTTGCATTAATTGTACTCCTAGATAATTGATGAGAAATGACAAACGAGACTTCTGTGGATTAATTTTACAGAATTTTCTCAGAACTTTTTCTTGCATATTTTTTTATGTAATTTTTATTTTTCTCTCTTAATGTGTGTTGTCTTGCATGTACATCCAGGTGAGAAGCCTCATCAGTGCAGCATCTGCTGGCGATCGTTCTCCCTGAAGGATTACTTAATCAAACACATGGTGACACACACAGGGGTGCGAGCCTACCAGTGCAGCATCTGCAACAAACGCTTCACCCAAAAGAGCTCTCTCAACGTCCACATGCGGCTGCACCGTGGAGAGAAGTCCTACGAGTGCTACATCTGCAAGAAGAAGTTCTCACACAAAACCCTGCTGGAGAGGCACATGGCCTTGCACAGCACGGGCGGCGCCGTCACCGGGCTGTCGGGGAGCACCGGCGCCCCGGTCTCCATTCCCATGCCTATGGCTGTCCCGGAACCCGGCGCTGGAGTGGTGGCCCTCGCCATGCCAGTGAGCGGTGGTGCTGGAGTAGGGGCTGGGGTTGGAACAGGAGTGGGTGTAGCTGCGGAAGCGAGCTGCCAAGAAGGGACCACCTACGTGTGCTCCGTCTGCCCTGCCAAGTTCGACCAAATTGAGCACTTCAATGACCACATGCGAATGCATGTCTCCGATGGATAAGTACAAATAGATACACTTCTTTCAGAAAGAATGAAAAATAAAATGGCACTAGATTTTCCTTTTCTTATTTTGGGGGTATGAAGAGTAATGAGTATAGACACTGGCACATTAAGTTTCCCAAAAAAAAGTTCTTTTTTGTTATTCTAAAAGAAAAAAAGATGGTGGCCTTAAGGCTGAGTAGTTTGATATTGATCTACTGGATGGATCCTAACTACAGGCCTCTAAATGTATGCTTTCCTAAAATACTGATTTATGTGTTGAACACTACCGAAAGGCCTACGAAAGAAACACATACACACAAACACACCTTTAGCATAGATGTTTGTATGATTTGCATGTGTGTCTATTCGTTTGTGCGTGTGTGTGTGTTTGTGCGCGTGTGTGTGTGTGTGTGTGTGTGTGTGTGTGTGTGTGTGTGTGTGTGTGTGTGTGTGTGTACATTGCCATGGAACATTTAGCATGGCAGTTGTGAACCCATACTGACCAGTTTGGAAACTATAGATGTCCAAGCTTACTGTGGTATAATTTACAACGACAATAACAAAAAATTAATAAAAAAAAATCATCTGGGGTTGGGCTACATATTCCCTCTAAAAATACTGATGGTCACAAGATTGCCTTCTTATGTAAAATATAAAAAAGGATAGTAGTTAATTTGACACTGGGTTTTATTTATTCCTATGCTATTAAGGGATTATAATGCAGCTGTTGTCAAGGTACCAATTTCAATCATTTTATTGAAATGTAACTTCCTGTCAGTGGTTACAGGGGCAATTACTTCTCATATGTTTTATAATTATTGTCCATGCATTTTGATGGTTAAGGTTAAGTTTACTAAATTAGGGTTTGTTGATGAGACAGTATTTGAGCAAAAATATGTTTTTTTTTTCCTTTTCTTTTCTTTTTCTGGAGTTTGGAGTTTAACTCATTTGCATACACTGCCACTAATATCTTTAAAGACTGTTAAGGCTAGTAGACCTCAAAATATACGATGAAAAGACAGATTCTTTTGCTGACTTTTTTTTAAGCCTTTTACATTGACAGTTATGGCAGGCTTGAATATGCGACTAAACTCTCTCCTTCATAATTGCTGCTCCTAAACTTGCACCTGACTGTTATGGGATGTAGATTAAAAAAGGATTTGTCACTTTAACTATTGTTGTTATTGATTAGCCTACATGGTTATAATTTGATAATCTAATGATCTGTAAGGGGTTTAAGTTGGCTGTTGATTGGAGTAGTTCTAAAGAGGGAGGACATTAATTTGGTCACAAATTGGAAATATTTGCCATCCTGCTTCCTAGAATCTCTGTATAACCTGTTTGATAATATTGCACAGCTATTTTAGCAGGTGAGAGCTGATCGCATCATTCTTGATGCATTAGCTCTCCCTGGAGGCACAAATGGCATGCAATGATTTCAAAGGAAATACAGTCACACAGGAAAACATTTAGCTCCATTGATATTACACTAACTGGTTTATGATACTGTATACCACAAGTTGCAGATGGACTTTCTAGTCATAGTATACATTCCTGATTTTTCTAAAACCTAGACACAGCATGTACCGACTAGATTTGGAAGTTAGTTGAAGAAAGTTGTCATCCATGCATCACATCACTTAAAGGCTCGTCTCTGATATTCGAAAAGTTCTTATTGCCTTTTTATCCAAAATAGGACACGCACACGCACACAGACACACACACACACACACACACACACGTAACTGGCTGCAACTGCAATCTGAAGGATTTGCTCATTTATATGAGTAAACACTCTTTGGTAGTTGTATTGTTGAAAGAATAACTAACCACATACAGCGGTCTGAAAAAGACCTGCTGTAGGTTCAAAAAACGAAGTGCTACTTTGCACATTTTCTTAAAATGCCTGTGCTTAATATTTAATTGTTTTCCTTTAATGAACTTCTATGATTTTCTTTTATTCAATTTCAGAGGAAAAAACTTTTTTTTTTAATATTGATAAGTGGACTGCATTATTTTCTTGCATATATGTTGCACTGCTTAAACCAATAAGTGCACTACTGTTACCAGAGATATTATAGTTTTAGAAAAGAAGAATCGTTTTTTAATCTAATATTTGGTTGTAGAGTTCACTTCACATGTATTAGAATAGCTTTGTTCCAATTTATTCAATAAGTAATTCAAAATTTCTTGGCTTTTGTTATTGCTTGCAATTACATATATACTTGTGCCGTGTGTTAAAGCAAGCATTTATTTTTATTTAAATCTGTACCGTCGAGTGTACTCGTCTCTGTTTTAACCTTTTAATACATTATTTTATGGAGTCAGTCCCCTATAAGAGTTATTGGATTGCATACATTAGAACAGACAGAATCTTCATATAAAAACATCCAAGCCAAACAACATTAACAACAAAATGACAATAATGATGATCATAACAATAATAATAATTATAATAATAATGAAAATACATTTATTGTGTGTGTGTGTGTTTGTGTGTGCGTGTAACATAAATGATATGTCTGTCCTAGAACAAGCTTATTTGGGAATAAGTGGGGAGGTGATGGAATGCAGCTTATTTGATACCTGTCAGTTGTACACAGTTGTGTCCCTTCCTTAGTGTTTGTCTGTCTGTGAGTGTCTGTGTGTGTGTGTGGTGTATAGCCTAATCAAACTGTTGAAAAGTGGAATATCTGAACTGTAGGGCTTCCTTTGCAATATGCAGCACAGGTACTATGAGAAGCAGCTCATGGAACCTTTTTGCGCTAATAGAGCACCTGTAAGTTATGTTCTGAGATTTGACTAAAGCCTAGGTTAAATACTGATTACTTCATCGTCCCCATTTGGAAAAGTCATGGTTAGCGTTTGTGACTGATCGATCGTCTGATTGCTACTAGATTTCAGACCCTTATGGCCTCAGCTTCAGAAGATGTTAGAGTAACGTTCAATTTTTCATCAATGAAAATAACAATACAGGGAAGTGATAAACACCATTTGACATGGAGAAGTCCTGTATTCCGGTTTCTCCTGAACAGAAAATAGAACATGAAAGAAAAAAGGATTGAAAAAGCATTAGGTTAGTTCTCAGAATAAGTAGCATATTATTTGACATTTGATTGGGTTTGTCTCCTATGGTGTGCATATATGCTTAAATTGTATGGTTTCTGTCTGTAGCTGTTGTTGCCAGGATGGCAATATTGCTGCATGCTAGTGCTATATTTGTCTCTACACAGCACGTGGAGGGTAATCTCTTGCCTTAACAGACAATGCACTAAATAGAATAAGCAACTGCCCAGATCTCCTACCAACAGTATTGCCACACGTATGGCACACAGCTCATGATGTTGGTGTTTGTTGTCTGTTCAGAACAAAGGTAAACACTGCCAAACTAACATCACTTAGCTGAAAGCAAAGGCAGAGACATTCATTGAATTGTTCCAGTGTAATGTATGTATTCAGTAACCTAGAGCATTCCTTCATGGCACTCAGCTGCCCCTCGCAGTTGACCTAAATTTACATATTTTGTGTATTACATATATCAAATGCACTATTGACTGTAGCTAGTACTCCGGCTTGTTGGTATCATTGGTCTAAATAGTAGGTTAAGTAGCTCGATGTTGGTTTTGAAATATTTGATTTCAGAATTACACTATCAAATGTTTCTCTATATTTTATTTTTTTGGAATATCAAAAGTAGCCAAACTCAACATTATCTGGATGAGGGCTAATTGATTGTCCTACTGTCAGTTGACTTCATGTATTATAAGGTGTTTGATAGCAAAACAGGCTTGAAAGGGGAAGAACTTTCTCTCCAGTGTGTCACAACCTGCTATAGCATACCCAGGCGTTTTCCCCTCCCCTATTGCAATAGGATCACATGTTCTTCACTGTCCATAGTTATATATTCCTTATAATGCTTCAGCTACTCATTGTTGTGGTGCTTAATTATAGTTTCTCGGTGTTGCAAGAAGTCAGTTTGAAATTGTTGAAAAGTTGCAACATTAACATGAAATAAGTCCTATTCTCAATCGTGCTTCTTCTAGTTGTTAGGTTTGAGGGGGGGGGGGGGAGGGGGGGGAGTCTAGACTTTATGTTTGCAAAGTGTATGCTACATATTTTCCAGAACAAAACATATTGAAAAGTAGATAGCCTTGAGCCTGCAGCTATTTGTATTGTGTTTCAAATATATTATTGTTCATGTTTTGTTTATTTTAGTGTACAGACACAGGGTCTACATTGTTGTCCTTTTTGCAGTGCATTTAATTCATCGTTAAACTTTATTTCAGGGCTTAATCCTGCATGTTTATTTTTTCTGGTGATCATAGTGATGTTGTTTATACGTAGCTTCATGTGATTGGATACAGGACAGCCAGCTATTGAGCAAGATTTCAGTGTGCTATACATGCATATATTCTTTTCATTGAGGTGAAAATGTGGAAAATGGAATATAGTAAGGGTGAGGGTCGTGTTGAGTTAAGGAACAGGTTCATTTATCTAATGACGATTTGTCTGTCTGTCTGTCTGTCTTTCTGTCTGACAGCTACCTAACTTCTGTCTCCATACATTTCATTCAGATCTTTTATTTAAGCATGAACTAAGTCACAAAGTTAAGAATAGTAATTACAGTAAAACATGAAACCGTTCAGATAATACTTAACTGCATTTCTTCCTATTACAGTACACATAAGAGTGAAATAAATAACTTCTTATAAATATACTATATATATATAAGAATCAACATCTCCACACAGATAAAGAATGCATTTTCAGATACTTTGATAAAGAAATAAATGCAGCTAGAGTATACCTTGTGGGATATAGGGAGTATGCCTATCAAGTGCCTATCAGTACATACAGCAACTATACAGAATCTTCATAGTTTTTCTCTCCTACATTGCACATATACAGTATATACACAGTGGTCTATTAAAAATATACTATTTATACTACTACTGCTAAAACCTGTAGGTGCATCCTAACAGAACCCTTTAAAATACCTGAAATGTTCTATTCATATAAAGGCTACATCTGCAATTTTATTTTACATGTTTATAATATGGAGGATTCAAAGATATAAAATACAATCACTTTATTTTCTCCCCTCCCCCCACTAAAGTGAAATGGGAACTGAAAATGTCAAAGTTTAATGACCACTATCTTCTTTCACATTGCTCATGTGGCATTTTACATAATTTGCAGCTTTTATTTTAAAGCTATTTGCAAACAGGGAGACGCACAAGCCATGCATATTTGTGGAAAAGGGCTTTGGCACTTTGTGAACAGCAGAGGGAGCCACACCACACGTTGAAGTCTGAGTCCATCCACACACTGTAGAAAGAAGCATTCCAAGCCAGAGATAACTTGTATTTCCGGTCATTTTGTTGGTTGAATATTGCCTTTCTGCAAATTAGTAATTACTGTATGTACCCATGAACAAATTGGAGCCGTTTTCATGGTGACTAGGTTTAAGGATGAAAACAAAAACAAAATCTAGAAATTTGTTAAAAGAATAGCCTACCTTCCAACAAAAAAATCATAAAAGCTCTTTAGATGGATGCTTCTGTTCTGTCCAAAGAATCGTCCCATGCATTTGTTTTTAGTATGGGTGAACTCACTAAGAATCTCACTTGTAGTCCAATACCCAGTACCCCAAATCTTCTCAATCATTGGCACTTAAATTAACAAGAAAGACAGGCTTGTTGGCTGTAGGAGACGGCAGTGCCCATTAATAGCACAAAGTACACTGTGTGTCCCTTTGACCTCGATTATAGTCTCGTCCTCGTGCAAACCATGCCCATTTCCCCCACAATGATCATTCAAGTTCCATCTTATCTTACTGCTTTTACATTGTAAAGAGCAAGCAATGAGTGTTGTGACAATAGAAAAGGGTCATTAAAATGACATGAGATTTTAATAACCAGTATTATAAAACAAACACTCAATATGTAAATAATGGGACAGTGAATTTAGCTTTTTGGCCACAGACATACACAAACTCTTCTTATCTGTAGAAGGATCAGTGTACATGGTTGGCTAAGTTGTTATATGGTGGAATAATTCTCATATAGCAAGTTTGAGGAGCGCTCAGAAGCTGGGAGATAAAAGGCATCGGGATTGCTTATTGTACTGTCCCCCGATGGACTAATTAAGCAACCACAATTTTCTCTCTCAACCTTTACCCCTGGTTACTCTGTGCCACATTTGAAAAAGTCACCGCTTTATTATTGAATTACATGCCAGAGCTGAGCAGAACAATCAAAAGAAAATAACCCTTTAAGTCACAACATTGCTGTAAAGCCCCTAATCAAGTATTTTATCACGCATAATAATAAAACATTCATCATACCAAATGATAGTGATTGCCTTTATTTTGAATCTTTAAATCCTCCATAATACATAGTTCTCAATCGAGTAAATAGGAGAAAACAGCTATGATTAACAACTGATGTTAAATACACATTTAGGAGGAGGTTTAGTTTCAGAGACATTTTAATATAAAAATGAAGCATTAAATATAGGCAATGTGATATAGCTAGTCCCTGTCATCCAACTATCACACCATAACATACAAAAGGAAATTTCTCAGATTTTACAGTGACATACAGCCGAGCTAATTATGCTAAAACATCTAGATTATATTATAATTTCTAGTAAGCGGTCGCCCAGGTTTTAAAGTAGGGCACAGCTAAGCTAACTGTAACATCTAGATTATATTCAATATGATGCTTTCTCCATGTATTTTTACACTAACCTGTCAACTTTTCTATTAAAACGTTAATGTCAGGTAACTTAGGCTACCAGGTATCAATCCAAATGAAGCATGCAGTCATGTTCAAACAGCTTTGCTTAGGGGAGTTATTTGTTTGATGGTTTGTTTGTTTTTTTGATGGAGCACAAACTATATTTTCTAACAGGCTGGAACACTTGGTACAGGATCTTTTTTTATCATAAGAATGAGGAGACTTGGGTGTGATTGAGCCTCTGAAGCCTCCTGAGCCTCCCAGTGTTCTGGGAGGTCAATTGTAATAGTTGTAATTTGGATTACTAAAGCTCTGTGAAAAACATTAGGTATAAAGTGTGCAGCAGAAATATGCATTCCTGTAAAGCCCAGAACATTCCAGCACCTAGTCTGGCGTTCATTTTCCACACTTAAGTAACTTAATATTGAGGATGATTACCAGTGCTTAAATGTTGGATACAGTATTTGATCATGCAGTAGCAAACATTGCCCATGATATCAAAGTTCAGTTCATATTTACAGAATAAAGGCTACAATTTGTATTTCCCAAATAGATCCGATTGTTTTATCACATCTAGCTGTTTATTAAAATTTATCATGAACTTTCATAAGCTTAAATGCCAGCTTATGCTTGTGCTGACTGGTTCTAGGCAACATGCACTATGTCATCATTCTGTTTTCTCTACTTAAATGTATGTTGGTCTCTCTTTTTTGGGGTGTAGAGGTATAAAAACTAAAGGAAAAACAAAAAAAGGTTGTTGCTCTTCTTGCCCATGATGCTGGTCACTGTCTCAGCCAACATGGAATCTGCCATAATATACATGCAGATTCTCATTGTGAAATTTAGCACTGTATGTCCCTAAAAGGGTTGGTGGCGGTAATTGTTTGTAAGATGGGGCCATGCTCATCAATAGAAGTCAAATGGGAATACCTGTATTAGATTATGTTTGTTTTCATAAACCAAAGAATGGTAAGATAATTTAGGATTAAGTTTGTTTTACAGAGAAAATAACATTTATTTTCTAAGTGTGTGGTTATGGGTTCCTATCTGGCTAGATTCCTAACATTTTTTGGGGGTTTGTTTGTTTTTCTTCTCATGGCAGGGTGCTCGTGAAAATGCATCTATGTTTTGTCACTTGATGATCACTATTGGTTGTTTGTAGTTTTGTGGTTGTGTTAATTTGCCTATTGTAGACCAAAATAGCTTTTTATAAGAAATGCAACAAAACATAAAAATGAATTTGACGCAGTAGCTGTGATGTAAACTATCGCATGTTAAAACATGTATAAGATTGTAAACGTTGCATTGTTCGTCTGACAAAACATAATCGTAAATATTCATTGGTTATGTTTTCTATACACACATTTAGCAAATCAGCATAGACCTTTTCAACTTCACAATTGATTGCATTTAATTAAGTTTGTGTTTATTGGTCACCAATTGTTTGTTATACCTGTTTTCATCAAATATCAGATCTGACTGATATTCGACGGCTATCCCTAAAATATTAATCTGACATTGTAGAGGATCACCACTTGGACCAAGATGTTAGGTTTGCACTTTTTTTGTAGGTTAAGCCAAAAAGAGAATATTGATACACAACATTCAGTCTCAACAATTCAAGTCAAATTTAGCTGAGATGCTCAGCTTTGAGCCCATATTTGTCTTCATGTTCTCTGAAAAGCATTAGAGCCAGCCATCACTTGATCGATTATGGTTAATAATATTTTGAATATTATTATTTTTTAACCAAACTGTAAGATGAATTTAAATGTCATGATACGGTCCAAATATGTGATAAGTTGATATAATTTCTTAAAATTATTACAAGACAGTATATTTTTCTAATATCAACTTATCATCTACAAGCAGAATGTAAACCCTTTGGCAAATTTATTGACAATATTTAATTGATGTAAGGGGTAATAGGTGAACCTGCTGTATATTTTCCATCTTGTATGTTCCAAACATGAAATTTGATTAATTTGGGCCGTGTTTCACAACCTGGAGTAAAGATAGAATGTCTGAAATATTGACATACCATTTGGTTAATCACAAATCTGAAAGTAAATGTGCTCTGGTTTATAGAAGCTTAGGTTTTGTCATCTGACTTTCAAGCTTTTTGCTGCCATATCTTGTATGGAGATGCTTTTGTAAAAATGCACTTGAGTTGAACTATGAGATGTGCTTATGAATGTGTATATTTTGTTAGGCTCATTGCCTACGTTAGCTTGCCATTTTATTATATCCCTAAAAATACTTCTCCTATACAGATATGAACTTGGCAGAAGTGGAGCTGTTGTAGTAAAGGTAGTTAACATCACAACTAAGCAACCCTGAAATATATGCTGCAGTAATGTGTTTTCAGTTTGTCTTTGTTAATTTATGCTCCAAGTTGGTTTGTATTTTATTATTATTATTATTGTTATGAAACAAGCTTGTTTGAAATGTATTGACTGCTGTTTTGAAATAGGGGATAAGGTTTTTTAATGTATGTGCAAGGAAGTTTTATAATATGACTTGTCAAACACTGGACTGGAGTGAGTTTTCCAACATTTCCAAGTTGAGAGATAGTTGTATTTGACAGACGTAACTGCACAGACTCCATCCCAGATGACACACATCCTCCCAGCTGTACAGGGGAGGGTGAGTCACATGGCCGCCCTGCTCCATTCAAAATACGAGTTAGATGTAAGAAATTTGACATTTCCTTTGTGCCGATTACCAGTAATTGCATTCATTTGGTGATGGGTCACACACAATAAGAAAATGGATTAGGTTTTCCTTCCAAAATTCTTTATGGCATTGACTGGTAATAATTGAACAAATTCAGTTATTTCAATTGTTTTCTCAAAAAAGAAAAGAAAAGAAAAAAGTACTGTTCTCTTAAATATTCTGAAAATTGAAAAGGGACACCACTTGACAGCTATCCAATAATCAACATCACCTGGTATGTTCTTGCTAAGTTAAGCAGATATGACAGTTGAGTCTCATCATACCAACCACCACTTCTCAAACCAGAAAAGAGATTTGCACTAGACTTATTTTGGTCTTCTTTTATCAAAAGCAATATAATTCAAATCACTCAACACATTTTTAAACCATAGTGAGGGTTGTCTGCCCACAGTGGGAATGCTGAGTAAATGGTGATATTTGAAACGTTTTGTTGGATTTGAGCATTTTTTTGTATAAAAAGGTACAGAATTGGAGTGTCTCGCCTTTTAGATGCACATGAACTTAGAAATCCACATATTGTTATTCATTGCTGGTTTCACCCAGCGACACCCCTAGTATTAGTGTCCAGATTTGAGGGGCATTAGCACTGTTGTTTCCTCCTGTGATTGTTTTGGACAAATCAAAACAGCTCTTGCAAATCCAAAGTGAGAGCCAGGATGACGGATATGAGGCGAAGGATTAATTTCTCATCAGTTACTGTAAATGTAAAATGTTCATCACACAGCCATCGATCAATGGTCTTGTACACACCATATTTAAAGACAATACGATACCAAAACATTAGCCCTTGTTAAAAAGTACAACTGTTCACTTCCTTTGAAAACAATCATGTCATATCTCTGCATATTTGGTCACTTTTGAGTGCTTTTTTCTGGGATGTTACAAAACATGCTTTAAAGTGAAACAATACTGAAATACTTCTTAGAAAAAAGAGATGGATTCCAAATGCACCTTTTGTTCTATAAACACAGCATCATTGACTATGTAGAGATGTGTGTCCACCAAAATGTATCATATTTCATCTTTTTCAATGAGGTCATTAACAGCAGGAGTAATGATTGACCTTACATCTTTATTTTGTTGATTGATAAGTGTAAACCTTCAATAATTCATGACAGCAAACTTCACCATTTTATCTGGACGTAGTAGCTTTCCTGTTTTCACCGCTTTGTGGTGTTGTTGAAAGATGTTGCGGTTTGTCTAAATATGTTGCGTGTTAGAGGAAGCATAAGTATGTGCCTTCTTGTAATCTCCTTGGTGAGCTTGTTATTATTGAGAAGCTGAAGCCAGCCAATTGTGTTTGCACTAAAACCAAATTGCTTTTGTGATGTAGACTATTTAAGCAAGCTTGTTGCGTCACTTTAACCGTACAGTATGCATGAGGGTGAAATTGGTAAGTCTAGGGCTAGAGCTCTCATCTGTTGACCTGTAAACCAGTGCAGCTTAGAGGATCTTGTGAATATATCTTGGCTTAGTTTTGCATTCAGTTTTCAATTCCATCTCCTTACTCGTCAAGTTTGTCTTTGACAATTTCCACAGTTTAAAAAAGAAAATGATAAAAAAGAGGGAAAAAAACAAAAAAGAAAATAAACATACCATGAATACAATCCAGCTTTTCTTTTCACATGCCACAGTTAGAGAGCTACACAACTGTAGTAGAGATATTCATTTCTCTGAATCCATGGGAATGCATGAGTATATGAGGTCGCCTCAAGACTATTGGTCAAATTAATTTAGGTTGTTTTTGAAAACTTGTATTTATTACTTATTTTATTAACATCTGAAAGAAAGGCCTACATGCTTTGAGTCTTACAAATGCACCTTATTCATGTCAGCCCATGTGGAAAAGGCTGGCAATGTAATATCTCTGATTTAGCACCTTACTACACAGCATGTTTTCACTTTATGCCAGTTTAGCTATTCTTCCATGCGTATCATTTCCAAAATAAATCTTATATTTTGTGAAAATTTTTAAAGGGATGTGCCAAAGTTTGGAGGCGATCTCCCAAGTGTTTATGCGTATCATTTTATTTTCCTCCTCCTTCAGTTATAGTAACGGTATGTCAAAACTTTCCTATAACAGTGTGTGGAATCAAGTTATTTCAGCAAACAGTATCATTACTTGCCATTTTACAATAAGCCCTGTATTTCACATATATTTACCAGTGATGTGTATTTGTTATTATAAAGAAAATAGCCGTAAAGCTTCATTATGTTACATAATATTGTGACTTTTTTCGAAAAACTGTGAAGACTTATCTTGCATATACTTTATACAGAAGTATTAAGCCTTAATACAAAAGACTAAAAAAAGTGTGGAAGAATAAACTGATTGTTGCTAAGTAAGGATGATTTTTGTAAATGTTACCAGCACTTTTTTTGTAATTTTCACTCTCTGAGGTATTGTACAAGTTCAAGCTGTTTGTGAAGTTTGATTATGAAGGAATAAAAACTAGTACTTTCCTGTACTTCACAGAAAGTGGTGTTGCTGGTGTCTGTTTCCATAAGACTGTTGTATGTATTTTCCTGTAAATAAACTGCCTTGACATATGTTTCTTTAAAGGTCAAACTTTATTGCCATAGCCCAAATAGCAGGTATAGCAGGTACGCCTCCTCACATAACAGGATTCTTCTGGTTGGGCGCTCTGCCAAAAACAACAAACTAGCTTCAAACAAAAACATGAGAATGACGGCACTCAAGACTGAAATTAAACATGTATTTTTAATCTATTTAGCTTATTCTATCATACCATACACCTATGTGACAATTTGCGTCATTTTATTGTATTTTATATCAAAATCTCATACATTTTTCTTCCTGGAAAACGGAGAAACTTTAGTGGTGACTTCATTGTGTAAGTGGAGGCTTACCTAAAAAAATCTGATTCTTTTTTTACAATTCCGCCCATCCCATCAAATACAACTGCCTTTCTCTGCCTAACTGAAATCCCATTGGTTTACACTTTTGAATGATCCCTTGCCACATCTTGTTTCAACAGGACATCACATTAAGGAAGCAAGATGCCTTCAAAATGCAGCATGACTTTATTTATTTGTTTTTATTAAACTAAAAAACAAGACAACACTTAATATCACATACTGTATACCAGGGATACTCAAGTTGCTTTGCCCGGGGGCCACTTTCGTGAAATGATAGAAGGCCAGGGGCCAGTTAATAAACAATAAATATAAATTTTTCTGTAGCGGATTGTAGGTTTTTGGGGTGTCAGCCGGAGTTTAGTCTGACAATGTTGTGCACACCGGATAGTTAGTTAGGTTAAGTACATACATAAGTGCCTGGGTAGTGAGCAGACGGCGGTATTTGACAATTTAGCAGCTAAATCATAGATTATTGAAAGATATTCCATATTCCAGACTGAAATGCTATAACAGAAGTGGAGTATTGGCCAGAATGACATGAACATTTGGACACTTATTCAGCAGGTATCTTACATGTTGCGTTCAGGTGCACTGTTTTTTTTTTGCAATTCCATCGCGGGCCACACAGCAGGCCGCATGTGGCCCGCGGGCCGCCAGTTGAGTATCACTGCTGTATACCATATTCTTATTAATGACCAACCTCAATGTTAAGGCATTTCAGAATATAAGACTTCATCAGAGCATGATATTTTTACAAGAAGTTTTTTGGAGTTACCCCATACTCTTTTTTCATCGTGACATTTTTGGAAGCCAGTTATTGCAATATCATTGGCAGCAGAATCCCACCTGAGGGATATTAATAAAAGCTAAAGCTCATAGCTTTATTCATCTAGGGAGGGGATTTGCTGAGCATACAGCCTGCCTCATACTGACACATATGTACACACGAGAGCCGCCCAGGACAGCCAGAATATTCTGCTGATGGCCAATGAGAAGCTCCGTTGTAGGTAGGAGTCACTCATTCACTTTCAATCAAAGGTCATACTGCTATTTCATGTTATGTGAGTCATGTGTTATTCTTGAAAACGGATATAATCCAAAAGTAGGAAAAAGCTATTGCTCCTAAAAATTCATCCATAAATAATATGAAGCTGCAGGTGTGTCAATTCCAAAAATACAATGTGAAATGAGACAGTCCTGAAGAGTCTGCACACACTGCTGGATATTAGGAATGGGTCCCAAAGCCAGGCATAGTACTGTATATATATATATACTGTATACACACAGACGTGTACTGTATATACATATACTGTATATATACAGTACACTTCTGTCTGTATATATATATATATACTGTATATACTGTATATATACAGTATATACACACAGAAGTGTACTGTATATACAGTACACTTCTGTCTGTATTTTTTTTTTTTACCTTTATTTATACAGGGGGAGTCTCACTGAGAGCAATGCTCTCTTTTTCAGGAGTGCCCTGTTCCCATTCAAACACACATTCACACCTGGAAGCTGACCAGTACAACCACAGTCTGATCTGCTGGCCACTGACCAGCTCCACTGGAGCAGTTGGGGTTAAGGGCCTTGCTCAAGGGCACCTCAGTGGTGGTAATGAGGGAGGGGCAAGCGCTGCCTTTTCACTTTCCCCACCCAGATTTATCTTGCCGGTCCCGGGGATAGAACCGACGACCTTTCAGTCACAAGCTCGCTTCTCTAACCGTTGGGCCACCACTGCCCATAAAATAAATAAATATATACTGTATATATATACACACAGAAGTGTACGGTATATATACTGTATATATACACAGTATTATGTTATTTTATCAATCATTACAGATGCTCCAAATAAATGCAGAATTGCTTTACATATGCTTCAAATAATAAAGAGACCCAGAATAAGGCCACTGTCTCTACCGGCACAGGCTTTTTGTTTTCCTTTCTTTGTTGATGTATTTTTCTTACGTGTACAAATAAATAAATAAAAATAAAATATAAAGTGCATACAAACATGTCAATCACATCTTCCTTGTGAATATGTTATTGTAAGTCGCTTTGGATAAAAGCGTCTGCCAAATGACGTAATGTAATGTAATGTAAATTATACATTAATTATCTTCTGTACTCAATTATTCTTATTTAGGATCTTGAGGGGGCGGGAGCCCTGGAAAGCTCGCCTGGCCATCACAGGCCGAACACAGTTTTGCCTGTGCAACAGGCCGAACACAGACATGTTATGCCTGTGCAACAGGCCGAACACAGACATGTTATGCCTGTGCAACAGGCTGGTACGTCTTTACCGACTTGAAGAAATAACAAAATATAACAAAAAGAGTCCCAGTGCCACAACGGCAAATAATGCAAAAGTATAATGCAAAAGTCCCACAAAGGGGAATCCTCTTCTGGCCAGTTTCAAACGTCAACTAAAAGTCACTTTACAAAGTTCCAGAAGGGCCGCGCTTCAGCGCTTTCTCATCCTACTCACAAGCTGAATGAGAGGCATCCAGGCAGAGGCAGACAGACAGATCCGGCAGAACAGACAGACAAAGCAGGATGGGCAGGTAGACAGACAGCGGGTTTCCATGGCAACACTGGACCAGCAACAGTGTTGCGTGTTCAAGTCTCCACACAGAACTCTAAAATGAGAGGGAGTTTAAATGGAGCCACAACAGGTGGGCCACATGAGTGCCATCCATCTTCAATCACGACTGGGAATAGCAGCAGAGTGTCATCACAGTACCCCCCTCCCTAGGGGCTGCTCCTGACGACCTCCTGGGATGACCTGGCCCCCCGCCCATGCAATTTCCGGATGAGGGTTTGGTCCAGAATATGCCCTGTTTTAAGCTGCTGTGAGGATGCTGGGGAGAGAGGAGCTACTACATGGCTCTGCTGTTGCTCGTTTGTGAGCGCTGCATTAACATCCGGGTATGACACGTCGACGCGTCCTGGTCTGCTCGCTCTCATTGGCTATTGCGGGTTCCGTCGGGAGACAGCCATCGTAAATATCAAACATGTTTGATATGCCCGATTCGAGATCGGGCAGGCTCCGATTCAATCAATAATTTATTGACACCAGACACTTGACAATTATTTCGACAAAAAATCGGTTGAGACTAGCCTCGAATCGGGCCACGCCCCCCCGAGGGGAATCGGGCATTAAATCGGGCCTTTTATCCTCTAGTGTGTGGGAAGCATAAGCAGAGATACATGGAACACAGGGTGGATGCGTATGGCAGCAGGCAATTGTAAACGGTAAGCGACTGGACTGACCTGAGCCACAATGATGAACGGTCCCACAAAGCATGGCGCCAACTTGCGGTTCTCCACCCGCAGCAAAACATCTTTAGCTGACAGCCACACCTTCTCTCCAGGTTTGAAGTGCACCACTGGCCTCTGGCGGCGGTTGCCCTGTCGAGTCTGCCTGGCCCCAGCCTGTAACAATCAGCTGCGCAGGTACCCTAACCCAGAGGTTCTCAAATGTTTTTCAGCCAAGGACCCCTTACAAGATAGAAAATATACCGGGGACCCCCTCATTCTGATTTGTGATTTTGGGCTAAGCTTAATTGTTTCCACGGTAACGTGCTTGACTTTTAATTTGATAGGTTTGTTATTAGAATGTAATCCATGAACCATTTTAGATTTAAAGCATAAACTATTTTTGTTGAACTATGAAGATTTTGCAAAAAAAAAAATATATATATTTTTTTTTTAATTACATTACATTTACATTACGTCATTTAGCAGACACTTTTGTTTTGTCCAAAGCGACTTACAATATCACAATTTGTCAACAGTACAGAAAACCACTATGCAACACAATCAATGACAGCCAAGATATTTTGATAGACTAGCACCATGTAGGAAGTAGTTTGAGAAGGAATAATTAACATGTAGCATTTTATTTTTTAATTAAAAAAAAAAAAAAAAAAAAAAAAAAAAAAAAAAAAAATTTTACTTGAAAACTTTTCGCGGACCCCCTGGCAAAGTGCCACGGACCCCTGGGGGTCCGCGGACCCCCATTTGAGAACCACTGCCCTAACCTCCTCCTCCTGATCTGGGAACAGCGGTGGTGGACATCCCCTCTGGCACTCGAAGGGTGACATTCTTGTGGAGGTGGAGCGGAGAGAATTATATGCATATTCAGTAGGGGTGTCACAATATATCGTCCCACGAAATTTCGCGATAGTAAAACGTCACGATATGTATCGTTGAGATGAAATCTCATATCGTGAATTTTTTTTTTTTTTTTTTTTTTTTTCAAAAATAGTCAAAGAAACGTCTTTGTTTGTTGAAGTTCAATGTGTGGAAAGTAGTTCAGTTGAACAAGTCTCTGAAGAGACACATGAGAAGTTATACAGGAGAGAAACCATTCAATTGAGTTTCTGGCAAAACTGTTTACTTGACAGGAAAAACTGAAGATGCATAAAAAATAGACTAAGAAAAGTCTTGTTGTTTGAGTTTGAAGAAAAACTGAAGATGCATAATGAGAATTTATACTGCTGAGAAACCTTTTAGTTCAAAGTAAATCTAAGTGACGGTGTAACTCATTCTATTTCAAGATAAGCCTTATCTCCAATCTCATGTTTTTTCTAGTTGTTATTGTAATAACAATTTCCCACAACAGCATGTTTTGTATTTGTGCATTTCAAATAAAATACTACTTTTCCAGTCATATATTGTCATTATTCAAGTTTAAAAAAATATTGTTAAAATCGTATCGTATCGTATCGTTATCGTGAACCCAGTATCGTGATACGTATCGTATCGTGAACTGAGTGTATCGTGACACCCCTAATATTCAGCCATAGCCAGGTGTGTGGTAGCCTGGGTAAACCCAGCCCCCACGTGACCTGCTCTCAGACCGGTTCTCAGTCACTACGTCACTACCTTGTGACTCGTGAGCAGGGTCAATCTGAGAGCAGGTCACTGGGGGCTGGGTTTACCCAGGCTAGGTGTGTGTTCCATGTGTAGCCGGGTTGGAAGCCACTTGTCCACGCAGCATCATCTCCAGCTCCTGGTTCACTCTCTCCGTTTGACCATTAGATTGTGGGTGGAAACCTGCTGGCTGTGGCCCGTACAGAAAGCTTTCCAGAAACAGGACGCGAACTGGGGACCCCGATCCGACACCACGAGGGAGGTCATGCTCTTGGAAAATGTGCTCCACCATCAACCCGTCTTCCGGGCCATAGGCAGCTTCTCCAGAGCGAGAACCGGGCAGCATTGGAAAACCGGTCCACCACCACTAGAATGACTGACTTCCCATTAGACTGGGGCAGGCTGGTGATGAAGTCCATAGACGGGTGAGACCAGGGCTGACGAGAGATGGGTAGTGGGGAAAGCAAACTGTCTGGATGCTGGCAAGAGGACTGCTGCGCACAGGTGACAGCCGGTTCTGGCTGGCCACCAGAACCGGCGGCTGATGAAGCCAGCAGTCCAGCCCTCTCCCGCGTGCCCCACCAGATGGGAAGAGTGCCCCCACTCCAAAACTCAGGGGCGGACGGCAGGAGGCACGAGCAGACGATTTTGTCCCAGGACCAGGGTCAGTGCACAGCGCCTCCTTCACCTCTACTTCTATGCCCCACAGCACAGGGCCAACGATCCTGGATCCATTCTGGGCTCCGCCTCCGAACACTTCTCTGCCGGGTCAAAGTGGCGCGACAGTGCTAGCCTAGGTAAACCCAGCCCCCACGTGACCTGCTCTCTCAGTTCCCAGTCACTAGCTCACCTTGTGTAGTCGCAGACTGTAGTTCAATCATGGAAGACCAAATAAGGCATTAATAGAGCACCCCATGCTGTCATAACCCTCAGCCCAAATGACGTCACTAAATGACGTCTCCATCTCCGACGTCACCTTCTCCATGACGTCCCAAATGACATCAGTTATGACATCATAAATGACATCATAAATGACATCAGTTATGACATCATAAATGCCCTTCTCCCAAATGACATCAGTTATGACATCATAAATGACATCAGTTATGACATCATAAATGCCCTTCTCCTGGTACTATATAAAGCCCCCATCACCACAGCTTAAATCACACTTGTGCAGTCATCACTCACCTTGTGTCAGCATCACGCATTCATCCAGCATCTCCAGAGCAAAAAGCTTCATTCAGTCCAGCACCATGTCCGAGTCCGAAAACGAGCAGCAAAGTTTCAGCTCCACCGTGGACGCTTTCCTCCAGAGCACATTCAACGCCCCGGCCAGCCTCGGGCAAATCCCCAATCCCCAGGCTCCATCTCCGGGCGTCACAGGCGTCTCATGGGACGCTCCCCTCACCAGGGGCCGCGGCCGCAAAAGAAGATCCAACGTCAAGGAGGTCCTCGTCTCGCCTGGATCTCAGTCCGCACAGCACTCCGGAGGCCGCGGCTGCGGCAAAAGAGCCCAGAAGTCCACCTCCCCGGATCTCAGTCCGCACAGCACTCCGGAGGCCGTGGCCGCAGCAAAAGAGCCCAGAAGTCCACCTCCAAGAAAGGCCCAGCGAAGCGCACCACGACCGCCGGCTCCTCGGCGGACGCGCCAAGGCTCCAGCCCCTCCAGGCCTCCAAGATCCCCTGATCGCAACGATGTCTTCACTCGCGAGCCCCACGCTCCCCACGGCAGCAGCCCAAACAGCCCTGCCCCAGGTTTCAGGTCGTATCCCCCCTTTTCAGCCGGCATCTCTTCCGGCGGCCGCACTCATTGCCTGGTTTCAGTCAACGTTGCGGCATTGCTGCTGCACTCATTTCAGGCCGGGTGCCATCCCTTAGCATACGGCATACGGCATACGGCCGCTTCCCTCTCCCGTGTCCATTCGGGTTTTAACAACATGCCTCTAGTCCCAGTTTCCAGTCAACCTTTTCTTTTTCATAGCATGGTTCCTCTCTTACGCATCCAATCCATCGATCCAATCCCAGTCATTTAGATAAAGTATAACCCTTGTAAACTTTTCCGGCCATGCTGAGTAGCGCGCTAGCTACCTGGCTAGCCACCGGCCTTCCATGCTATACTGCGCATGCGCGTGGCTGGTCTAGCGTTGCCAAAGATGCGCATTGCAAATGCAAGATGCGACACTATCGTCTCCCGTCGCATGCTTCAGGCAAAATGGCGATAATCATCAGTTCTGCTGTTGCCGTCCTTCAAAATATAAGAAAATGTATAGCTCAGCGCTAGAGCGGACTGGCTTGAATGTGGGAAAGCGGGGTTCGAATCCCGTGTGCGCGCTGATATTTTAATTTAAGATCCTGGGGAAATATGGTCTAAATCTGAAAGTTCAATAAACGTCTGCAAATAGTGGGTGAAAAAACTTTCACTTTCAAATTTAAACGTCTTTTCAACCGAAAAATGCTCGCGGGTGGTTCTGGCTTCAGCATATGCTTGAATTAAGTTCTAGAGGTGAATGGTTGCAGAAAAGAGGCACCATGAGTTCCCTACTTTCTCCCAGTAGGGAATCGATCTTCCTCTACGAGATTTACTCTGGTATTGCAAATGCATACGAAGCTTCAGTCTCGATCATAAACAAAAGGTGCTCCTCCCAGTCCACCACGGCTTTAATGTGCAGTGCAGCATCACCCGGCTTTCCGTTATGCATAACTCGTCAGGTCAGCAGAGCTCATTCCCCGGTCACGGCGCAGTAGATTCAGCAGAGCACATCCCTGGTCACAGCACAGTGGCTACAGCAGAGCATATCCCGGCAGCGTTGCCAGACGTACGATAATTATCGTACCTGTACGATAATTTTGACCTCGTACGATGTACGATCAATAATCCCCAAATCCCCCAAACGTACGAGAATCTCATCATTTCGTGACACTTAGACGAATCCTACGTCTATCACTCTATCTGTTTATACAATCATCTCTTCAAACAAACATATTTGCAGCTAATACGTGCAGGGTGTTTTGTTGTTGTTGCAACGCAGGCTGAGACCACAGTGTTGAAAAATCATGCCAAGTCCAAAAAGTAGCCTGTGATCAGCGCAGCCCCCCGACATAGGCGCGCCGAAGGCACGCGCGCTGGGGAGGGGGCGTACGATAATTTCACTCCAAAAACGATAATTTTGACCCTCTGGTACGATAATTCAACATTTGCCATCTGGCAACACTGTATCCCGGTCACAGCAGTGGCTCAGCAGAGCATATCCCTGGGCACAGCTCAGTGGCTTCAGCAGAGCTCCTCCCCGGTCACAGCACAGTGGCTTCAGCAAAGCATATCCCTGGTCACAGCACAGTGGTTTCAGCAGAGCTCCTCCCTGGTCACAGCACAGTGGCTTCAGCAAAGCATATCCCCGGTCACAGCACAGTGGCTTCAGCAGAGCTCCTCCCTGGTCACAGCACAGTGGCTCCAGCAAAGCATATAGCCGGGCACAGCACAGTGGCTTCAGCAAAAGTATACCCCCTGGGCACACCTCTTAGAAAATTGGAACGGAATCTCATTTTTCTACGACGAAATCGTCTCGTCTGCCGACGACTTAAAACTTTCTACAGATGCAGCACATTCACTGCTCCCCCTCCCGCTGGACGTCAAAACTAATCAAAAAGGTCATGGCACGAAAACCGCGTGTCTCCACAGCCAGTCTCTGCCTCAACTGAACTAAGTCCACCGTACAACAGCTCAGCCGAGGGTGCGGGTGCAACTCTCCCGAAGTGACAGTACACGACTGTCAAAACAAATGAAAAAGGCCCATAATAGACATACTGTAGACACGCAACTTAAAGTCAAATCCAAGGGGAAAACGTACTTATTAACAATGGTCAGCCCACCTTTAATATTCCAAATGTCAAAATGCACAAATCAGAACGTGCATCTATTAGGAATAGAACGGATAGATAGGAAAACTATGAGAAAAATATCAAGCCTATCTTTGCCTCATACAATTTGGGATAAAGTAAGTGCACAACTAAAGAATATAACATTATGTCTACTCATTTTTAGACATTTTCATGCCATAATAATATAATGCTAAAGGTTAAATATTGCATCTTTAAGCCATTGCTGGCCATGCTCATGCAGGTTGTTGCGACCTTGGTCATTACTGACCCTAAAAAATGCAGGTCATCGCTGACCTTTTTCTTTTGGGGGGGGTGGTCCCCTCCCGGGGGGGTCCTCCCTTCAACAACTGGGCTGCTGTCCTCATCAGCCATGCGTCCTACATCCATCCAGAGCAAGCTGCTATATCATCAGCCCAAAGATGCCTCCTTCCATGATTGGTAGGAAGTATTAATGCATTTCGTTGGTGGCGGTCTTCTCTCCCAATCCCCGTTTGGTGCCCATGCCCGGGCAATTTGCATATAACCCCATAAGTGTCCTTGCCATTGCTTAACCTCAGTCAGCCCACGTCCTGACAATTTGCACAACCCATCATCCCTGCATTCTGCTTAAACATCAGTCAGCCCATGTCCCGACAAGTCAGCCCCCGTCCTGACAATTTGCTCAACCCATTATCTCTGCATTCTGCTTAAACCTGTCAGCCCACGTCCCGAGAAGTCAGTCCACATCCTGACAACTTGCTCAACCCATTATCCCTGCATCCTGCTTAAACTTCAGTCAGCCCACGTCCTGACAAGTCAGCCAATGTCCCGACAATCTGCATAACCCATCATTCCGGCATTTGCATAAACCTCAATCAGCCCTTGGCCCCCTTTTCCTCATCTCTCCCCATCATCACATGACAGGATCCTGGTTCATCCTTCACTTCAAGACCACACTCCAGAAATGCAACATCCCTGCAGAGAACTATTCCAGTCACTCCTTCAGGATCGGAGCAGCCACATCAGCAGCCATGCGTCCTCCGCCTCCCTTCAACAACTGGGGCGCTGGTCCTCATCCGCCTATGCATCTTTCATTCGACCAGAGCAAGACACCATATTATCAGCCCAAAGATCCCTCCTTCCATGACTAAAGAGGCAACAAGCACTTCGTTGGTGGTGATCAAACTCTCCTTTTCCTCATCAATGCGCCCATGCCCGGGCTATCCACATCCACGCCCTTGCAACCCCGCTTTGCCTTTAAAAACCCCGGTCAGCCCCTCATCTCCCGACATGCCTAAATTCTCCCCCCGTCAGCCCACGACCTGACTAAAGCATACCCCAGGCGAGCTCCATGACCCCCGTTTTCACTCTCCCAGTTCCTGAAATAACTTTAAATTCCTTTGGGGGATGTCCTATCTCATACGGCACTGACGCCCCTCTCTCATAAGCAAGAGGAGCGTCACATCATGGAGTCATACGCCATACTCAAACTGTCTATTCTGATTCAATAAAGTTTGTTAAAATTATATTATGAGTCTCTCATGATTGAAGTGTAGTCGCAGACTGTAGTTCAATCATGGAAGACCAAATAAGGCATTAATAGAGCACCCCATGCTGTCATAACCCTCAGCCCAAATGACGTCACTAAATGACGTCTCCATCTCCGACGTCACCTTCTCCATGACGTCCCAAATGACATCAGTTATGACATCATAAATGACATCATAAATGACATCAGTTATGACATCATAAATGCCCTTCTCCCAAATGACATCAGTTATGACATCATAAATGACATCAGTTATGACATCATAAATGCCCTTCTCCTGGTACTATATAAAGCCCCCATCACCACAGCTTAAATCACACTTGTGCAGTCATCACTCACCTTGTGTCAGCATCACGCATTCATCCAGCATCTCCAGAGCAAAAAGCTTCATCCCACCACCTCCCCAGATCACCACCAATGTCATGACTCCTGTTGGAAACAAATCCCCTTAGGGGGGATGTCCTATCTCATACGGCACTGACGCCCCTCTCTCATAAGCAAGAGGAGCGTCACATCATGGAGTCATACGCCATACTCAAACTGTCTATTCTGATTCAATAAAGTTTGTTAAAATTATATTATGAGTCTCTCATGATTGAAGTGACTGTAAGCAGGGTGAGCCTGTGAGCAGGTCACTGGGGGCTGGGTTTACCCAGGCTACGACAGTGCATCCACTTTGACGTTCTTGCTCCCTGGGCAGTAAGAGATGGTCAGATTAAATTGCGTAAAAAAGAGAGCCCACCTGGCCTGTCTGGAGTTGAGGCGCTTGGCGTCCCGAATGTAGGCCAAGTTCTTGTGGTCTGTCCACATGACCACTGGATGCTGTGCCCCCTCTAGCCAATGCGCGCAACCGCTCCAAGGCCTCCTTCACGGTCAGCAGCTCACGGTTGTTCATGGTCACCTCCGCTGGGTCGAGGCGGCGAGAGATGAAGCCGCAGGGGTGGAGTCTGTTGTCCTTCGGGGAGCGCTGGAACAGCACGGCCCCAATGCCCACCTCCAAAGGGTCCGCCTCCATTAGAAGGGCAACGTGGGGTCTGGATGAATGAGGACGGGCTCAGTGGTTCACACAGCGATAGCTTGAATATGAAATAAAGCCAATGTAACTTACATTTTCACTATAGACCTTATTCGATAACCCCGGACGGCGCCTTATTGTTGACAAACCGCAGCCGTAACGTAGTCTGGCCGAGCGTATAACAACAGTTATGGCTTCGTCAAAGAGAAGTGATGAAAATATAAGTTTGGTCGGAGGTGCGGACCCCTATAAAAAACTGACTTAGAGTAAATATAACTCATTATATTTGTAGAACGTACCGGACATTGTGAATACAGACAGCATTGGCATAGGCTACACGTCTGAGGAGCTGAAGGCTTTCAAATCCCTTGAGTCCTACGTTATAACTATTTCATCTGTGGCAATTGGTCTGACATTTTTACTTTTGTGCCACCAACGACATCATCATCATACATTGTCGTGACAGCAAAGGTAAATAACCTTAACGTTAAATGTTTGTCTGACGCTTGCTTGCATGAGCCCAATGTTTGCTACTAACGTTAGCCTCTAGTCTCTTTCCCTTCACGTTTGTGGACAGTAGCTAACACCCGGGCTTTTATTGCTGCTATTACTACAGCCGTGTATTATTACACAGCACACTATCGCTGTTGTGAAATAGCTCCTGACGCAGTAAAAACGGCATTAAATAGGCTAGTAAGTAATGTTGGCTAGCGTCCTAAGCTATGACAGCTGTCAAGTCACTTTTAAACAGCACGCTGCGGAATGTCAACAATATGGCGGCAGTGGGCGTGCCCGTACGTGAGTGACGTCAATCGAAAACAGTGCTTGAGGTAGCGAAAGCGCTCCGCCTGAGAAGTCCACCAGAACTGGGAGTGCAGCGCAGTGCATGGTACTGAAGTTGCAGATGAAACAGCGGTAGAAGTTGGCAAACCCCATAAACTGTCTCACCTGTCTCACCGAGGTGGGTTGGGGCCACTCTGTTACCACACTCACCTTCTCCAGATCCATGGAGGTGCCAGAGAGAGTGAGGATGGACCCCAGAAAGGAGGAATAATACATGTTTTCTACCAGTAAGCCTTAAACATAACAACTGGATAGTTGAGAATTTGGCAAGCAATGCCTGGTCATTTTGCCACTTCTTACACCTCGATGACTAATATCATTGGCAACATAATACTAAGCTATTGTCATGTAGAGAAGATAAATTATTAAGCTGACAATCATTACTGCAAATAACCCAAATCAATGGTTCCTGTGAACATTTTACAATCTGGGTCCTTATGAATAGTAGCAATAATGTTGATTTATCTCCACTACTATAATTGAAGGGTCGATGGTGCGGCGGTGCCCGATTGCCCAACTGCGCATGTGCTTCCAGTTGAGCAGGCGAGGCCACATAGTAGCCGAGCTGCGTATGCGAGTCCACGTAGCGGGCGAGCGCAGGTACAAGCACATTTTTGATGGCAACAACAATGACACACAAAAAATCCACGAAATCCCGGAGGGACTGAATAGAGAGTCGCAGGAATGAGTCCGGAAGTATACTTCTGGGTTCTTCAGAGGAAAAGTCTATGGGATTTAACATGGGGTTTTTGCTTAAATGCATAAAATAAGGTCTGTGGTTAGCAAAAGTTTATGGGAACGCGAATCTGGGTTCTGCATTATAATCTTCACAAACGTGAATAACTTGTATGACTTTTGGAACGTAAACGCAGTTTTTATAAAACGCTTCAAAAGGCATAAAAGTTATTCAGGTTTGTGAAGAGTATCATGCTGAACCCAAATTTGCATTCCCATAAACTTTTGTTAACCTTATTTTATGCATTTAAGTGAAATCCCCATCCTAAAACCCCATAGACTTTTCCACTGAAGAACCAAATGGTGGCGATTTCTGGATAAAGCCTACAAAAATATGTCATCCCTGCAGTACTCTATAACCACTTTTTAATGGTAGCTTTAACTCCTCTACTCCCTAGGATGCAACTGAGAGCATTATCTATGACAGCCATGGCCGTCATACTACATTTCCCAGTGTTCCCTTGTGTTTTCCTCCCTCCCTCTTGTCTGTGTGGCGTGGGTGTGGCAGTGGCACTTCTCCTTCCTGGCTGAGGGCGTGTTGTTCTACTCTCCAAATGCCTGCCTGTCTGCTGTCCTCGCCCCCTCGCTCTGCCACCTGCCTGCCTGTCACTCGCTCACATCAAGCCACACTCAGCCTCACATTCCACATTCCCTGTGTACAAGAGTGCTGCAGGAACCTGTGTACAAGAGTGCTGCAGGAACCTGTGTACAAGAGTGCTGCAGGAACCTGTGTACAAGAGTGCTGCAGGAAGTTAGCATCGCCTGGTTCCCTCGTCTGGAGGTCAATGGTATTTTTGTATGGGGATTTTGGTTAAATACCTGAAATAAGGTCTGTGGTTAAAGGTTTATGAAACTGTGACCTTTGGGTTCATCAAGATAGGCTTCACAAATGAACGCCGCTTTTATTAGTGGCTGGGCCAGCGAAGCGGCAGGGCCACTTATTGTATTTGCCTGTATTATTATTATTTTTCTTGGACTTCCCATGCATGAAAATAAACCAAACTTTGCACAAAGGTCCAATCCCATGCCAAACTAAGTCGACGCGAATTTGGCGGCAATAGTCCTGATGGTGGCGCTACAGCGACCGTCTAAAGTTTCAAACTTTGAGGCATATCAGGCAACAAATCAGGCATACGTGCTACGGCTTTGCAACTTTCACTGAAATGTGGGCCCAAGTGAGAAGAAACTGTTGTACACTGCAACATATGGCCAATTATGAAGCCCAAAGACAGCAAAACTGCAAAAACTGTAAAACTATTTAAACCCTACTCCTCATTTTTTCTTCAAACGACACCAAACTCCAGCATCTGCATCGTTGGACTGTCCTCCACAAAAGTACAGATTTTCGATTGATGAAAACTTGAGTCCACAGTGCATCAAAATGTTGAATTCTGCCCCCATGTATAGCAGGGTTTCCGCTAGACAAAACAGCTGCAGGACAACGTGTCCTTTAAAGGAACATTCCGCCGATTTTCAATGCTGAGTTATTTTGCACATAATCTCACACATGTTCAAAAGATTAAAACCGTTTTGCAGTCATTAATTTAGTTTGACAGTTATTGAGAGTTGATTTGAGTAAAGTTGTGGACCAGTGATGTCATTTGTGCATGAATGACATCACTAGTCCAGGGCCAGCTCGGCGAGCTGCAGGGCGGGCGAGGCCGTGCAGCATCCAAGCTAGCGAGCCCGTGCAGTGGGCGAGCCTAGGAATCGAGCGTGCGTAGTGCGAGAGATGCCTAGTGCTTAAAGAATCATAAGTGGTGTTCATTTGTACATAGCCGGTGGGACGGCAGGCATTGAGAGGCAATGCCTGCCCAGATGGAATTCCATGCCTCCCCAAAAGTCCTATTGAAAAGGTTTAAATTTTTCAAAAATGTATTCTCAGTCAAAATCCATTTGTTCTTAAAATGTATTTAAGCTACATTACATTAAAGACGAAGATGTATATCCGTTTCAGTCTTTTTTTTCTATAAGTGTGACTGTTACAGTAGACTGTATTTTAGGCTGCATGTGCTGGTTTGTTTTCTTGCTTGTGTAACAATATTACAGTATCCTATAATTGCGATGACATTGAGAGAGCGTGTGAGAGTGAGAGTGGCAGTACAGTGAAAATCATGCCTACCCAGGCCAGTGTCCCTCCTGCCGGCTCTGCATTTGTGAAGCTTATCATGCTGAACACAAAGGTCATAAATGTTTGTTAACCACAGACCTTATTTCATAACCTGACGCTGCCAGATGGATGGAGGTTGTTTCACATTTGTTTCACAATCTACATCCATCTGGAACCGGGCAAGCTCAGCTGCTGAAGAGGGCGGTCACTTTTTTCAAGCTACTCATCAGGTGATTGGATTGACCGTCTGTCTATCACCGCCTGGGCGTGCCAACTACAACCAATCAGACCGACTTGCCTACATGATGTAGCAGCTGCAATTTGAGCATCGAATGTTAAGAGCTAAATAGTTAGCATGGAGGTAGCAGAGTTTTGCTGTTTTTGGAAGGTTAATATGTTGGGTGCAAACATTGACTATTCAATTCACCAAAAGAAAGAAGAATAACTGCAGATGTCTGACTGAGGATGAACGCTTAGTGCAGGTAGGCCATTTTTGCATGTTAAATGTTACGGATTAACTGATGTTACGCTAACGTTAGCAACATTTGCTTGTTAGCTTGGCACCGGCAATCCACAACTAGCTATACGTCTGATGATTAATGTTGATGTTAAAAGCGATTAATTAATAACACGTATCGTTGTTCGTTTCTTCAGGGAACTGATGACACGATATGACACCGAGTGGCACGCACCCTGGACGGCTAACGTCATGAGACGCAACGCTCTCTGGGATCATGGCAATAACATCAGCCAAATGCTTTGATACAATAGAATGATTTAACGCTACTATTTAGCATTAAGGACTGGTGAATCTTAACATATCTGTCAGTGGAATGGTAGATGTTCACGCATGACGGGAGAATGTTATTTGCTTACTTTTGTGAGAATAAAGCAATAAACAGAGCAAAGACGGCCTTGTGGTGTTGTTGTTAGATAATCTGCTGGTCAGAGGCACGATTGGATATAAGATGTTGATGTAAATTCATAAAGATGTTGATGTCAGATGAATCTGCGAAAGGGAGCTGCCTGGAGCCCAGAGGACGTCAAGGTACCGAGGTATGCACAGAGAAGAGGAAAAACACCCATAGCAGCCTGCAAATCTCGTGAAAGCTTTAGGTTTATATTCATTTAAATGTGGTGACATTTTTAAAAATTCGGCACATACAGTACACCATGCAGCATGTATTTGGATATAATCTCAAACTTTAAGAATGGTTCCTTGTTTACTTATTCCTAGTCTTGGCTCCCATGCCGTTTGTTTACCCCTATCAAAAGTTCAAGTGCAAAATCTTAAGCTATGTTCTATCGATAAACTATGTTTACCAATCATCAGTAACACATTAAATTGCCAGATTGTTAAAGTCGAACTGAAACCGTTGAGAGGCAGGTCATAGTATCATGTCGATGATTTGATTTGACAATTCTGTCGACTGGCTTTGGCATTGATCATGGCGTGTTCCACCCCCAAATCGAGTGGGATTCAGCGTGTTGTCGTGCTACGCGAGTGGAATACCAGGCAGCCAGCTGCTTCGTGCGGAGCGAGCGGACAATCCGATGCATGGGTGCTGCCCGCCCACCTGGAATCTCTGAGGGCAGACCCCTGACAACCACGCTCTCAAGCACACGCCTTTTACGCTATTTCTGTAAATACAATATCCCTGGAATGCGCGTTTTAACGAGCCAGTTACATTTCTTTGCATTCTTAGAGATTATAGTTTTTGTTTTTTGTTCATGTTTCTAACAATTGGCCAAGTTAGTAGTTAGTTTATGGGATAGGAATTCTGTCAGATGACAGGCACTAGGCACCATTTTCTACTTAATTTGGAAGAGAAAATTATCCTGAAATGAAAATTTGATTGACAGCTGCATGTCGTGATATGATTGGTTGAGATGGGGTAGAAATTTGATAGTACTAGGTGACGTCAACAAACTACTGTTATCAATGAAATCTTGAAAAATGAACTTTTGATGTGAAAAAGTGTGAAAAACTAAAGAAATTTGATTTTTGTGATTTTTTAGCATACATTATTAAATAGGTGCACTGCATACCCAGGTATTTGAACTAAAAGAAAAGAAAAGTCATTTTTGGGTTCAGCTCGACTTTAACGGAGCTTGGCGCAATAACCTCCACCCATGCAGGACAAGGGCATATCAGTGTTAACGGCCAATTTCTTGAGTAACGGCTCCAAAATATCAGACAGAAAGGACTACAATATGCTTGTGAGAGCTATATTCACACTTCACAATATAATTTATTGAATGAAGAGATCATTAAACTTGAAGGAAAAGTTCACAGGTCCCAATGCAAGCGTCATACCGGGGAAATTATCCAATGAGCTGATCTTTGCAGTTCTGTGTTGATTAGCTAATGTTTCAGTGGCATTTTGATTAATGTTATAATTTATTTCCTTTTGGAACAAATGTTGGTTTAACAGATTAAATCTAACTGCAGCAGCAGCACATAGCGTTTACTGGGCAGTGATGAGAGTGGCTTTGTGTTTGTGTGACTCTTGCGTGAATGGCTAACGGCTAGCAATTCTACTAGCCTTAAAGCTAGCTGATGGCTGCTAAGTTCTGAAAATAGGTGTCTATTGCATTATTCCAGCTAACGTTATCGGTTGTTTGTAATGGTATGCAGACCCTGAAAGACTAGCGCTTGCAAGCTAACCGCCTGTTGATTGGACATTGCTATGAACACCCCTTAAAACCGATAACGTTACTTCAGAGGAAGCTAAAGCTTTCAGTTTCTCGCCAATGGTAATGGTCTCGCAAGCAAAGTGAAAGGGAAAACCTTTGACCCAACATCCTTTGTAACAGGACGCAACAGGGTTTCTGGGAAATGTGGTGGAAATGTTTTACCCTTATTCTGCTATTTTTGGATTTGCACAGCAAGATAACACAGCCGGCCGTCATCCCTCCTGTACATGAATAGTACTGAGCAGATACACCAAAGATTATATATACGCAGCATAGTTAAGAAGTAAGAGATTTATCTGTCATGGGGGTGAGTTAGTAGCTGATAAATAGCACAACGGGATGATTTATTTTGACAGTAAATGAATAAAATAGAGGGGAAATGTGTGACATCATGCAAATTAGATTTTTTTTTTAATCAAGAATTGATAGCAGTAATATGCCAAGTCTGTACATGATGCAGTACACACTGATAATGATAAGCATGTATTAGGTTATTATCTGATTTTGAACAACACAGGTTCTCTATTGGTGTTCTGGAGAGAGAATGTCCCATTAGCAGCAGAAACAGTGATGTATGACCATACAGAAGGCAATATGGGCTGGCATTTCTTGCATCTGTGGGCTTCACCCTGGATCCCCCTGCTTCACCCTTTACAGTGCAAACACTGGCTCAAAAATACAACATGGCAGCACCCAGAAACCCCACTTCCTGGGCTTCAAACTGTCCAGCTAAATGACAAAATGTGGCATGACAGTCAGGCCCTCCGAAGGTAACGCGCACACCTCACCCTCCTCATTCTGTCTCTTACTATTTTAATGGCTCCACTGGGGTGTTAACCAACACATGTAGAAATCCCCCCTTTTCCCACAAGGGGCACGGACTGTCATCTTTTAACCCTGTTCCTTCATTCTCGGGACTCGTTCCCCCTGTCAGAATTAACTATAGCAGACTAGACTAGAAATAACCCCCTCGCAGTTGTATGCCTCCACCAACAAGTCAAGTTGCAGTCTACACCCTTGTCTGTCCAAACTCATACAAGCACATACCTTGATGCCCACGTCGCAGTGGAGTGGCCATTCAGCCTTATGGCACTTTAGGCAATGTTTGGGGCTACCTCAACAACACAACTAATCATTTTCAACATGCAGAATGGCCCTACCCCTAAACATACCCCTAGCCACTCCCCTCCCCTCCCCTACATGTAAAACAACACACGTCGTTGATATGATCAAAATGCTCATGCGCTCCTGTGGGCATGACGACAAGAGCACTTAAAACATGTATAAGCGAGCATGGAAACGTGAGAAACCCAGGATCAGCACACTTTCAACAAATGGGCCATAGCTGAGATACATACTGTAGTAGTAGGCATTGAGAGAGTGGACTGCTGTTGAAGAGGGGGGGATTAGACCAAACTGGTTCAGCAATGGGAAACGTTCTGGATCCATAAATTAAAAACACTACAGCCTCATGGAATGAACTTGGACTTTGACATTAGACCACTTTTATAATCTTCTCTAATCCTTTTAATAACTATTTTTCATAACTGTATTGAGTGATGATTGTGAAGATATGATTACATGTATTTGGGTTCATAGATTTATTCTTGTTCTTTAATTATATTTTCTGTGTAGGACTACTTTTATGACTTTTGAAGTATTTTCTGGAAATCGCGTAGAATAAAATGCATTTACGGTTCAAAAATCACAAAAGTGGTCCTCGTTTGTGAAGATAATCCTGCTGAACACAAATGTCCACTCCCATAAGCGTGTGTTAACCACATACCTTATTTCATGCATTTAACCGAAATCCCCATTCTAAAATCCCATAGCCTTTCCTCTTACCAACCAGAATGGCGGCGATTTGCAATTTCTGAATGACTGCATGTGGGTCAAAAAGTCCAATGTTTACAGGAGCTTGTAGGGTCTTGCAACAGAGCACTGTAGAGTAACAGCACTGTAGGGAGCGCATGCAAGTGAGCAGGAGCAGCCAGCTCAATACTGGACTTTTTGACTAAGAGTGCAACTATTTAGCTACAAACCACAGATTATTCTGGACAAGCTTTTAGGAGAGGTTTGTTCGACACTTCATGAAACTTCAGTAACGGCACTACTGATGTTTCCTTCAACATGTCTTATTTTGGTTTGACTTGGTTTAATAGTAAATGTCTGTGTGGTTTTGAGTGTGCAAGTGGTGTGTGTGTGTGTGTGTGTGTGTGTGTGTGTGTGTGTGTGTGTGTGTATCACCTCTCATCACTTGTCCATGGTGCTTCAACTTTGTCAATTTTCTCCATATCTTCACTGTCTATCTTCTGCTCCCTTGCCGTTGGCTGAATTGACTTCCCAGGCTGCTTCTGTGAGATCCTCCAAGGAGACTGGACTTGTTTGTAGTCTTGAGGCATTATGATCTCTGCTCTGTAATATTAGAAATAGGACATTTTAATTTTGTAAAGTCCGAGGCTTCTCTAGCTTAGAAAATAACAGGGCTGGTAGAGAACAGTTGGCAACAGAGCGCTCCATTTTCAGCCACAGGGGGGCCCCGAGAGTTAAATTGCGAGGAGTCTCTTGCTGCCAAAACATTAGAGCCCTAGCATTGGCAGCCCGGTAGTAGTGCCTAAACGCTGGTAAGGCCAGCCCTCCTACAGACTTGGGTTTTTGCAAGTTAATTTTCAAAATACGGGGGTACGGTGGCGCAGTCGGTAGCGCTGTCGCCTCACAGTTAGAAGGTCCTGAGTTCGATTCTCACCTGGGACACTGTGAGCGCTGTGGTTGTGTTCCCCCCCATATCTTCAGTGCCTACTGCCCAGGTGGGTTATCTCATCGTAAGGGCCTTTCTCTCTGTGTGGAGTTTGCATGTTCTCCCCGTACCCCCCAGGGGGTTCCTCCGTATATAACCCCCCCACTAAAAAACATGCAGAAGATCAGATCGTCATCGTCATCCGACCAGTGACGACAACATCCGAAGTTGGTCCCCAGGCGCTGTACGAGAAAGCGACCACTGCTCCTGGCCTGCCCCTCGGAGGAAAGGACATGCCTGGATGAGTTAAATGCAGAGGACACTTTTCACCGGCCACCGTCAGCATGAGTGTGTTGTGGCCGCATGCATGTATTGTGGTGTTCGTGTGACAATATAAGACGGGCTTGTCCGTTACGAGAGTTTTAAAATTCTATGATTCGCAGGAGTGTAGTGGTAAATACACAGGTAAACACAGAGGTGGGTAAACTATCCAAGGGGAGTACTTTACCCACCTCGTTTCCCCTCATTGACAGGCTAGTTGATTGAAAGACGCTCCACTACACCCGTGTTTACCCTCCACTACACCCCTGTGCGTAGAGCACCAAGTGCTGGAAGGGGCATCAAAACCATATATGATGATTCATAACTATGCCCTCACATGGGCATCTGTTGGCGTGCTCCGACAAACAGTCTGTGGAAAAGCTTTCGGTCGGAGTGAAAAGTGATTTCCTCTCCCCGCCTCTGTCTGTCTCTCTCTTTTTTGTGTGACTAATTGCAAAGTTCTCTTTTCTTATTTGTATATATTTATAATGGTAACTGAATACCGTCTAGGTGAATTTACCTGGGTAGGATGAGGATAGGATATGCTGGCGTCACGGTCAGAGACATGGAGGCTAGTTTGGTATTCGGGAAGAGAGACAGCGAGAGGGCAATAATGTGGCTTTGTTTAACCAACCTGTGTCTGTGTGGAGTGGACTGCAGTCACAGCTAATGAGTGCAGAAGGTGTCTCCTTGCTGTGCCTGAGAGAGAGAGAGAGAGAGAGAGAGAGAGAGAGAGAGAGAGAGAGAGAGAGAGAGAGAGAGAGAGAGAGAGAGAGAGAGAGAGAGAGAGAGAGAGAGAGAGAGAGAGAGATGGGGGGGGCATAGGTGTCTTTTCAAGATAAAACTGCAATTTTTTTAGAGTGGCCTTGTATTGTGAGCAGCTGAAGAAGGCACACCTGTGCAATATTCAGGCCGTTTAATCTTTCAGCATCTTGATATGCCACACCTGTCAGGTGGATGGATTATCTTGGCAATGGAGAAGTACTCACTGGATTCAAACACATCCACTCTTTAGATATTTCAGGTGTACTGTGCTTATTCCATCTTGTGAAGGACTCTGCATTATTTTCATATCTAATGAAAATTATATTCATTAGTGGAACAGAATATAGGTGTGTTGACCCTGATGAAGACCTACAATGTGGTCGCAACGCATTGGTCATTTTTAAACATTTCTTTTGCCATGTAAAATAAAGGCATTTTAATTATTCCAACCTGAAAGCAACTGAAACTGAAAGCAACTGAAAGCAACTGAAACTGAAAGCAACTTGCATTTTTTACAGTTGACCAGGCAAGAAATCACTCATGCAGAGTCCTTCACAAGATGGAATAAATGTGTGAACACAATTTCAGAAGTAAAGCCTTAATCTGTGTTAATAGAAAAAGTCTTTGAACATTTATTTCAACTCGTGAAAAACAGGAGTAGAAACAATTGCGTTTATATTGTTGTTCAGTAGAATTAGCTTGGGTTATGGTTCAACTTGCACCAATGATAACAAATAAGCATTTTGAAACCGCTCAGGGCAGCCCACGTTATGATTTCATACTGAGCCTTAATTGAGAATGACATCCTCAAATGAAACATGACACCTGGCTCACTTACCACTTCCTCCATGTGCTGCTCGCCTCCATCACAGATGTATGACTCTGAAGTCTGCCAAACAAGCGGTGGCTCATTTTAGCCACAAGATACCCACTTAACGCTACTCCATTCTCTCTTACTAACAAAGGTGCTAACGTTATTACTTATTTTGCTCGTTCTCCCAGTACGCAGCTAGCTAACTACGTGTGTCGTGAACAAATCCAGTGTATTTTAATATCATACAAACTCCATAAGCCGTCTTTTAAGAATATTATTCGATGACTTAAAATGACACGAATACCCCACTTGTTAACCATCTCTTTAAAAGAAAAAAGTACACGTTGGTTGTCCTTGTTCGGGCATCAGACCTAGTGCGCGGCCCCATAGGCAACAACGCACGAGCGCGCGTGACACTGTACGGGTGCGCGCAAGTTTTCACATACGCTTCACACAAGTGCCCTCTGTCGTAAAACCAGGGTACAGAATAAAATAAAATGTGTGTAATGTAATGTGTGTGTAAACCGTGTAAACGCTTCAGATGATTAAGAATGACTGTCATGACATCTACATGAAGCATCTAAACAGGCTTCAGTCTTCATCCCATAACAATCTCTTTAGGCCTATGTTACAGCTTCCTTGGTTTGTGAACCAGGCCACAATCAATAAAAAATAAAAAATTGCTGTTGACAACAATGTTGACAACAGTTAATGGCAAGTAGGCTACCTTACGATGTAGGTGCATCTGGACTGTGTGGCATTTGGCTTCAGATTTGACTGGTAAAGGAGCTAAACTAGCCCCATGTATCATTCATCAGACAAAACTTCCACCACACCCAATATTAATACCAGGTGTGTTCCAACACGTCAACACTGAAGTCAAATGACACAACTAAGATCCTTTGGTGGTGCATTTCACACTACAGTTCGTGAATGATCGTTTTAGAAAGGCTATTAAGCCTATGTATCATTCAAATGTTACAGAACCAAAGCACAGTGCTCTTCATTAAGATTAATTGCAGTTTGGAGTCTGCAAAGTAGATTACCTACATCACTGCATTCAGTCTTAAAGAAACACTGGTTGGCATTTAGTCAGCAGGTGGAAGCACTGCCTGCTGCAAAGCCACACCTGTGTGACGTACAGTATTGCCTCCGAGCCCCTTGGATGCTGGTGACCAGAGTAAAATGACTCATTCTAGTTCCATTTTACAGGGTTGCCAGACTTGCCACACCTTTTCACTGATGAAATCCCCCCAAAAGACATTCATAACCACTCCCATTCATAATTTCTCACACCTTCTCCAGGCCTGGAAAATACTCATTTAAAATCCCATGTCTTTTCTGGGAGTGAAGGAAACCTGCATTTTAATAGTTCAAGATTATTCTTCACGCTTGCATGACTAAAATGGCTTCACATTTTGTTGTGAAACAGCTACCAAACAGAACCCAACAAAACCTGTGAGAAAGGGTTAATATTACTATTTATTGGTAGCACATCAAACGTTTGTACAGGTGCCAACACTCTACACACAGTTGGTGTACTAAAACCTTAGCGGTGACCACGGTCAAACCAGGAAGGCTCAGGAGATAATCATGAGTAAATATAGCAGTTGAGTGTAATCCACTTCGTGCTATTTCATTAGCCAATGAGTTTCAAATGCTCATCTCATGCTGTGATGGAGGAGACAGCTGACATCAACAGTTTAGTTTGTTCCCCAGAATAAATTTATTCAAGTTAGGATCATACAAACCTATTGAATGATAGGAGGAGGTATCAGATTTAACAGGAATGACATTGGTAAAGAGGGTGTGGAACGTTTAAATGATAAGATGCACAACGTACAGTAATTCCCCACAGCTAGTAGTGAGACACTATTGTTTGTTCCCATAAATAAGGCAGAATGCAGAGTCCAGAGAAATGGAAAGTTGTGACATTTAGCCAAATTGGACCGTGATGTTAAAAAAAAGATTTAGAGGACTTTCTTCAGCTCATCGTACAACACCAGCACGAAGGCGCCACCCATGCCTCTGAGCACGTTGGACCAGGCTCCTTTAAAGAAAGCCTTGCCACCCTCATCGCGTGCGATCTTCCGCCAGCAATCCATGGTCCCAGTGTACATGATGTCCGCTGAGAAGGTAAGAAAAAGGTAAGTGAGATAAAGCTAGCTGGAATAAAACGTACTTCCTTAACAAAAACCCAAGAGAAACATAAGCTCTATACCAGTGGTTGGTTCTCAATTTTTTTTCACACCAAGGACCCCTAAACTGACAAATTAGACCACAGACCCCCAGTTAACAAGATTTTGTTCCAGGCTCCCCCATCTGATATGATTTTTGCTTTTAGGTGTTTTATTACATAAAGCATAGTGAAAATAAGTTGTCTCCCTTTTTGCTGGGGACCCCCCTGGAACCCCCTCAGGGACCACTGGTGGTCCCCAGACCCCACTTTATGAACCACTGCTACTACTTAGTTATACTGTAGTTAAGAAAGTTGTCTAATACACTTCGAAATGAACATGTGGTCCTTCATCACAAAGGCTCCAAATAATACAAACAAACTCACCTCCTTTGCGTCCAGACTGCATCATCATGCGTCTACGGACAGTGTCGAAGGGGTAGGAGGTCAGGCCAGCAACAGCTGTCACAGACTGGGCAATCGCCCAGCTCACAAATATACTGGCGTTCTTGGGATCTGGAAGCATACCTGCAAGCAGGAGAATAAAGATTACAGATCTATTGATATACACCCCCCTTGCAGAACCATGAGTGTCCCACTGTAATGATCATCGTACCCTTGGCTGTGTCGTACATTCCAAAGTATGCAGCCCTGTAGATGATGATGCCCTGCACAGACACCCCGAAGCCCTGGTACAGGCCTTTTATGCCATCAGACTTGGAGATTTTAACCAGGCAGTCTCCCAGGCCCTTGAACTCTCTTGCCTCTCCTGCCTTTCCGACATCAGCGGCCAGACGGGTTCTGGCGAAGTCGAGTGGGTAGACGAAACACAGAGAGGTGGCTCCGGCAGCACCACCAGAGGCTAGGTTACCGGCGAAGTACCTCCAGAACTGGGTGCGCTTGTCAACACCATCAAGGAAGATCTTCTTGTACTTGTCCTTGAAGGCGAAGTTGAGGGCCTGGGTGGGGAAGTATCTGATGACATTGGCAAGGTTACCTCTCCAGAAGGAAATGAACCCCTGCTCTTTGGGGATACGGACAATACAATCCATGATACCCTTGTACTGCATATCTGCGGTGATTTGCTTGCTGGCATGTTGGACCTGTAATAAAACATAAAAAAATATATATATATAATGAATGTTGGCCATGTAACAATCACAAGTTCCCCTTATTGTGACCTTGGCACCTGCCAGCACATCTATAAAGCTGTTCTGATATCCACCAGATCGCAATCAAAGGTTGAAATGAAAATGATAGTTGACAGCTGATGGCTAACGTTAATACTATGCTGCGTTGTGAACTACAGATACAAAAAATAAAAATAAAATAATTTGTTAATTAAATTCACAGACCATCTAACGTTATCGCAGCTATACAAAGGTAACGGAGAGAAGAGATTCCTAGTGAGTTTGAGGCGTCTCATTAGGGAGGGTCAACCGAATGAAATAATTGACCCGGCTGTAAATGAGTTTCGCCGGGCCTTGGTACAGCAATCAAACCTAGCTAACGTTAAAGCTATGCAGTACATTAGCCATCATGGTTATTTTATCGTCATTTTCAGAGAAGAGAAAATAAAATCGGCAACTCATTATAGTATAGTTGCCTTACAAGTCATTGGTGTTGAAAATACTCAAGACAAGGTAATATCCATTTGTACATTATGTCCCGTTTGTCCTTTGTTAGCTACGCTAGCTAAGGTTAACGTGGGAAGCTAACGTTAGCTGTCAGGCTTGTGTAGGTCATTTCACATCCCGTGATGACCTCAAGTTCTTGTTAAGCGATTCATTCACGACACACGCTAGTAAGCTCATTTAAAACACATGTATATAGGTACCGGTGATGGTAGGCGGCATAGATCAGTGCAAAAATGTTCAATGGCAGTTAGCAAGCTCCCAGAAGCTAACGCTAGCTAGCATACTTCCTGTGACATTTCTGGTGAGACGTCCGCGGCATACAGGAAGACATACCTGAAGGAGAAGCTTCACTCTCTCGATGGGTGCAACGGCTGTTTTGGAGATGGCAGCGGAGATGCCACCAGCCAAGAAATCCTTGGCGAACGAAACTGCCGTCTCATTCATTGTTGATGTTTTTAGATGCCTTTCAGATAATCAATACACAGGAATCAGGATACTCCCACTGCCCTCTACAGCGGATAGCCTCTACACCGACGAAATGGCCGATTGTAAAGCCGCGTTGGAGTTTTATCAAAGTGAATAGGCTCGCGATACAACACGGGAACTACGATGTAACGTCATTGGTCAGTCAGTCAACGTGACACGTTATGGTTAATGATGTCACCGCGTTGCGTAATTCCCCTTGCCGTAGGCGAGTAAAGTCAGAGCTACAAGAGGAGTCAACGGTAAATCAAATAAATCTAGTCTCAAAGAGCTACGCCCGTAGCCAAACAGCCTTTACAATCAAAACTATTGGCTGTGACACCATTTGCACGTGTAGCTGCTGTATGGGGAAACGGTGCTCAGGCTAATCTCGGTTGAATGAATCCGATTAGGCACTGGGCAGACGCCATTTACACCTTCAAAAAGAAACCTGATCCATGCTGGTTGCTTGGGTATCTTGACTTTGCCACACATACATGATAGTAGTCGTCGATAAGCAGCAGAAAAAAACTGGGTAATAACGCTCTAGAATACAGCCCGCAAATAAGCATGTAACTAGAGGGTAACAAGATCTGTACGTGGGGTACAAGGAGTGAATTTAGACTGTAACTAGAGGGTAACAAGATTTGTACTTATAGGTTAATTACGGGGTACCACACTGTACTTATAGTGTAACTACGGGGTACAAGGAGTGAATTTAGCCTGTAACTAGAGGGTAACAAGATTTGTACTTATAGGCTAATTACGGGGTACCACACTGTACTTATAGTGTAACTACGGGGTACAAGGAGTGAATTTAGCCTGTAACTAGAGGGTAACACAAGATCTGTACTTATAGGCTAATTACGGGGTACCACACTGTAGCTACTTATAGTGTAACTACGGGTAGGCCTACAAGAAGTGAATTTAGCCTGTAACTAGAGGGTAACAAGATCTGTACTTATAGGCTAATTATGGGGTAGGTACCACACTGTACTTATAGTGTAACTGGGGTAGGCCTACAAGGAGTGAATTTAGCCTGTAACTAGAGGGTAACAAGGTCTGTACTTATAGGCTAATTACGGGGTACCACACCTGTACTTACAGGGTAACTACGGGGTCGCGGGCTGTATTCTGAAGCTGTGTCAATTCACCCACACTTACATAGTAACTACAGTGTAACTACAGGGGTGCGGGCTGTATTCTGAAGCTGTGTCAATACCCCTGCACTTAGTAACTGTAGTGTAACTAGAGGTGCGCAGGCTGTATTCTAAAGCAGGGGACCAATTCTGTACTTATAGGCTAATTACGGGGTACCACACTGTACTTATAGTGTAACTACGGGGTACAAGGAGTGAATTTAGACTGTAACTAGAGGGTAACAAGATCTGTACTTATAGTATAACTACAGGGTATAAGACTGTAGTTATAGTATAACTACGGGTTAACAAGAGTGTAGTTATAGTATAACTACGGGGTAACAAGACTGTACTTATAGTATAACTACGGGGTAACAAGACTGTAGTTATAATATAACTACGGGGTATAAGACTGTAGTTATAGTATAACTACGGGGTATAAGACTGTAGTTATAGTTACTATAACTACGAACTGGGCGAATTGACACCCTGCTTTAGAATACAGCCTGTGCACCTGTAGTCTTAAAGAAACACTGGTTGGCATTTAGTCAGCAGGTGGAAGCACTGCCTGCTGCAAAGCCACACCTGTGTGACGTACAGTATTGCCTCCGAGCCCCTTGGATGCTGGTGACCAGAGTAAAATGACTCATTCTAGTTCCATTTTACAGGGTTGCCAGACTTGCCACACCTTTTCACTGATGAAATCCCCCCTCTGCCTGTTTCCGGCCTAGACCCCACCCTAGACAGGAAACAAGCAGCGGAAACAGAATAAGAAAATCAAACAACAAAACAAAAGATGGACGTACCAAACAACATTTTTGAACAAGTTCTTGTAGAAACATCTCACAATATCACATATTTTAAGCCAATACAGAAGCTTTTTTTATCAGGCTCTAGCTAACATAACCTCGCTGCGTCAAGCTAATGGCAACAAAGAAGTTTTTGGTGCACTTGTTTCCTGTTTCCTTGGTTTACGCCCCCAATGCCAAAAGTGGTGTAAAGCGACAGCGTGCCCTAGTCTCACGTAGTCAGACCCACCGTCGACGTCATCAAGCTTCCAGCGACGGAGGTAGATATCATCTACGGCTGGCACTGCAAGACTAAGCATGCCCAGACTAGGTGGAACCCAGTTGGCCCCAAGATTGTTAGTCTGGTTGGTTCCTTACTGCAGTGGTTTCCAAACTGGGGTACGCATACCCCTCTCTTAAAATTTGGTATCAATTCCTTTTTTTTTCCACATTTCTGTTTATTGAAGTTTTCAGGGCATAGATGATACAGCACATCAGTATTTCAATTTCACTGCCTGTTATAGGACTGGAAAGACAAGATACAAGAAAAAAAAAAGGTGAAGATATGTGTATACGGTCGTAGGAAAACAGGTTCACTGGAAAAGAAGAGGAAAAACAAATACCTATACCATACCCTCCCTAACAGCAACAGTACAAAAGTAATCTTCTCACCCTGAGATACTTCAAAATTTGGTATCAATTCCGACGTCATTTCAATTTCTCTTCTGCCTCAACTTTAGGTCCTATTACCTCTAATCATCTATTTCCTGATTCTTTAGACTCTCCCTTTTCTTTATGGAAATCATTTTGTGATTTATATCAGGATAACATATTTCCTATACTTTTCTATCCCTTTCATGTAACTTTGACTTGCCACGTTCACATCTCTTCAGATATTTTCAGATACGTCACTGTGTAACCTCTTAGTTCCGCTCTTTCCCTTCTTTACCAACTCTGCTCCCTTGGGAGGAATTACTTAATCTTTCACTCGATCAGAGATCACTTATATCTCAGATTTACTCCTCCATTATGTCATTTAATAACAAATATGTTATGAAAGCTAAATCAGCCTGGGAAGAGGAAATAGGTATTGAGTTCTCTGATGATTGGTGGGCTGGAGCAGTTATAGGGTTAGTTCTACAACATCATGTGCTCGGCTGGGTCTCAAGGTACTGCACAGGCTCCATTATTCTAAAGCCAGACTGTCAGAAATCTATCCCAATGTACATAACAGATGTGACAAATGTAGCCGCGACTCTTCTCGTCCCTGGCACCTCAATGGTGGAATGAGCTTCCACCTTCAGTCAGGACAGCTGAATCACTGCCGATCTTTCGGAAAAGACTAAAGACACACCTTTTCATGCTCCATCTGGGCCCTTCTTGAACTAACTTCTTTCTCTCTCTAAAAAAAATAAATAAAAAAAATTACTAACTTAAGTTTACCACTATTCCTTCAGATGTTGTAGTTGTCATAGTCATAGACTGTGTTGCATAGTTGATTGCTCTATTGCTGACAAAAATGTGTTATTGTAAGTCGCTTTGGATAAAAGCATCTGCCAAATGACGTAATGTAATGTAATGTAGCCACCTTAGTCATATGTTCTATTTCTGTCCCAATTTATCTTAATTTTCCCCCCATCCGCAGCTTCATGGTTAGAGGACATGATGAGTTTCCTTAAACTAGAAAAAATTAAGTTGTCACTAAAAGGTGCTGTTGGAAAATTCACTGAGAGATGGGAACCCTTTCTTTCATATATAAATAGCCTCCGGAGGCTTCCAGCCGAGCAGCAGGTGTAACTCCCCCTCCTTTTTTGTTTTGTTTTTTTGGTTATGTTTTCTTTTGTTTTTGTTTTTGTTTGTTTGTTTGTTTGTTTGTTTGTTTTTTTCTCCCCCTTATTACCTTCAGCCCCCCCCCATTTAATTCCTGCGTGTGTGTGTGTGTGTGTGTGTGTGTGCGTGTGCGTGTGCGTGTGCGTGTGCTTGTGCGTGCATGTGTGTATGGGAGGGGTGCGGGGTTACATGTTAATCTGTGTGTAAAAAAGAAACGGGGGGAAAAGTAATATTGAATGTCGATGATCTATGTACGCCTTTTCTTTCTTTTCTTTTCCTTTGTCTGAGTCTGTTCGTCTGTTTGTATTGTTTAAAAAACTGAAAATAAAATATTTGGAAAAGATATACTATGACATTTTTAGGGCCCTTCAAATGTAAACAAACTGTTTTAGTTTATTTATTTATTACATTTTAAAGTATCTGTTAGCTCCAACAGAGCTCTTGATACAAGGAATATCAGTTTGTAAGAGCTAAAATTAGTTTTAGATGAGCTTGAAAGCTCTAAATGGTTTGTTTACATTTGTATTCTTTGTAAACATTGGAGCAAAATACTTGTGTTTTGAGATATGGTGCATTAATAACAATTCAAATAGCACGTTGTTCATCTAGAAATACTCTTCAAGAATATGACTTTAAAATGTAAAAAAGAAAAAAAATTGTTTACATTTGAAGGGCCTGAAAAAGTTGCATACTATACCGTTAACTTCTGGCCTGAAACAACCCATGAAGTGGTCTGTTGCTTAGAGAAACAATCCTGTGACTGGATTGTCAGAAATTTGATTTCAGACACAATGTTGAATGAGCAAGTTCTACCTGTTATACTGGCACCTGAAATGGAGGAGCTCATGCACTAACCCATCTGTTGGAATGTATACGTTTTGAGTCTTGGTTGGAGATATGAAGAGACAACGTTCTCCTAATTGTGTCTGTGACTAGCTGCTCCAAAATGTCAAAATAAAAGTTTGATGCAGTCAGTTTACTATAGGCTTTTCACACTACGCTTAGCCGGGGTTAAGTCAGTCTCTTAGCCGGCTAAGAGAGCTGTTAGCCCAGGGCTAAGAAAGCTTTCACACTTGCACAATCCTGGCCCACTCCAAAGTGGGCTAACCCTGACTTCAGTCCTGGCTAGCTGGTCCTGCTCTGGAGCAGGGTTAACCCTGACTTTCCATCTAAACACACAGGGCTAAAAGTTGCCAGTGTGAAACGGGGTGAAGTTAGCCTGGGGCTATCTTAGCCCTACTCTTAGCCCAGAGCTTAGATAGCCCCGGGCTAAGAGCATGTAGTGTGAAAAGCCCATAGAGGCGTAGTTAAAGATGACCACTAGATGGCAGTATGAGACCGGCTATTTTCTTTTTGTTTAGTGTATGGCCAGTATGCACATTTATTTATCCACAAACACAGATGGGCGCATATGGACGTTTCCAATACAAATACACTGCACGTGCTCGAACATTTGGGGACAACCTGCCTTTTCAAAGTACTATTTTCTCTGTTATTGTTCAATTGTGCAATCCTGCAATGTTTTTGTTAACATAAAATACCTACTACTAATACTACTGATATGTATTCAACACTCAGCTTCATGTTTACAAAAGTCTCTTCTGGAAGGTTTTGCCCCTGGGAAGTCTCTGAGGAAGTCTGGAAAAACAGACTGTTCACATGAATCAAATGTGTTCAGTGGTTATTATTGCAAACCAAAAAAGATAAAGAAAAAATCTTCTTCGATGTCCCCAAACTTTTGATCAGTAGTATGAAAAATAATGTATTTCATTACTTTTCATTACTTTCATTACATTAGTACTTTAACAGCAGATAAATCATGTAATTTGAAGTAAAATAGGCCTACTTCTGATTATGGATCCAAAAATACCAAAATACTTTCTGTCAAATATACTTTGTAATAGTAAAAGAAGCATTTATAAAACAAATAGGGCCCAGCTTCATGCTGTGATAGCTAAGCTATAGTTGACAAAATAGACTTTAAGAAAAAGAAGCAAGTGATCATATTGGTAGCACAACATCATATGGCCTATATCAGACCAGTGGGATACAGTTATGCACTAATCACATTCAAATAGAAGATTACAGAATGTCCATTCAAATCCTGGATTCAACCCTTATTAAACAGTATATTCAGTAGCCTACAAACAGATGATCATAGATTAATTGAGCAATGAGACAGCTTGCTATAACTTCTCAGCCTCAACTTCTTTTTTAACTTGACATGAAACAGGATAAAGGAATGATTTTTGCCTGCTTGGATGTGTTTAGACATAATGTTGTTTCAAAGTATAGGCTATATTTTCAATAATTTAATAATACATGCATTTTTATTAAATACATTGCCTTTCACCTTTATTTTACATGAACTTAGTAACAATATTCATGAACTTTATCTCCATGCAACCACCTAGCACCACCAGTAACAATGTGGCATAACCACCTATTGCTAATCAAGTGATTCTTCCATAGGCCTGCTTTCTGCAAGACATTTTTCTCCAGGAAATGTAATTTATAGTTTTATATATTTTTGTCCATGTCAGATCTCAGTTACTTTAATTGGTAAGTAGCCTACAATAAATGTAGCCTACAGAAAACTTTTTTAGAACACTTTGTATACTGTAAGTTAAGTTAAGTTAAGTTATCCTTTATTTATCCCCTTGGGGAAATTCATCCTCTGCATTTGACCCATCCTCTACTATGAACCTTCCTAGAACTAGGAGCAGTCGGCAGCCACTGTGCAGCGCCCGGGGACCAACTCCAGTTCTTTTTGCCAGTACCTTGGTCAGGGGCACTGACAGTTTTTACTTTACTTTACTTTATTGATATTTAGCAGACGCCTTTATCCAAAGCGACATACAACCAGGATTACAACACAGTACAGCAATAAGAAAATTACATAACAGTTTGACAGGAGTATTAACCCTAACATACATGTCTTTCTTGATGGTGGGAGGAAACCGGAGCACCCGGAGAAAACCCACACGGACACGGGGAGAACATGCAAACTCCACACAGAAAAGACCTAGGACGGACCGGGGTTCGAACCCGGGACCTTCTTGCTGTGAGGCAACAGTGTTAACCACTGAGCCACCGTGCCATAGTGATACCTACTCTCTGTTGTAGATGCTGCAGTCCCGTTGCACTAAAGGTGCGGTCTTGCCATCCCTGTGCCATGTGTGCCTGGTGTGTTGTTCACCATGTGAGAAAATTTAGTATGCCTATATCTTAAACTGGAATAAAAATCAAATTTGTGAGCATAAAAGAGTGTCACTCAGAGCAGGAAACCAATGGCCTCATACATGTGCATCAACATGCATGTCCCAAAAGCTTCATTGCTATAGATTAGCTACTGAAGGCTATAGATCAGCTAGACCACAGGATTCCAAAGTCTGAGACCATGGGCCTCCTCTCAGAAAATGCATGGAAAAAAAGCTCAGTGGAAAAAGCTGCCTTCACTCTTATTCAAATTACTAAAATAACTACAACTGAAATAACTAAAATAAATCATTCACTGAGCCTCCTCTCAAACTGTTTGAGCCCCCTGGGGAGGGCCACCTCCCACTTTGGAAACCTCTGAGCTGGACCTTTTGATTGTTATAGTGTTCAGGCTAAGATTAGATTAGAGTAGGTCAGGACAGGACAGGGCAGACTAGGCTGTAGAGTTTATTGTCATGTTACTGATCTGTTCAAATTGTGCATTGGTTCCAGTTCTCAGTGAATTGTAGCCTGGGCCCAATGAACAGATTAACATGATGTGTCTCTCTTTCTCTCTCCAGTGATCCTGTGAGCAGGAGACTGTAAGGTGTATCAGACACAGGTTAACATGCTGTCTCTCTCTTTCTCTCTCCAGTGATCCTGTGAGCAGGAAGACCGTAAGTTGTATCAGACACAGGTTAACATGCTGTGTCTCTCTTTCTCTCTCCAGTGATCCTGTGAGCAGGAGACTGTAAGGTGTATCAGACACAGGTTATTTATTTATTTATTTATTTATTTATTCATTTATTTATTTATTTATTTATTTATTTATTTATTTATTTATTTATTTATTTATTTATTTATTTATTTAAAAAGGATCCCCATTAGCTGATGCTTGTGGCACCAGCTAATCTTCCTGGGGTCCAAATACAATACAATAATGCAATACAATACAAGTATTATATTATATACAATCACATTTGTGTGATGTTTACAAGTTATAATACATGATATATATCAGATATGTGTAATATAACACATTTGCATTTTGTTACATTGTACATACATTTGTGAGAAAACAAAAATGGAGTTGCTCGTGACCAGCTCGACTATTGATCACCTGTTAAGTAATGGGTTCTTAAATGGAATTTGAAAGAGGACTTATTGTTTGATTGACGTATGTGATGGGGGCAGCTGTTCCAATGACTGATGGCATGATAGATGACTGTTTTTTTCAAGGCGTTTGATTTAGGGCGAGCTACATGATTTTGGTCGTCAACAGGTTAACATGCTGTGTCTCTCTTTCTCTCTCCAGTGATCCTGTGAGCAGGAGACACTAAGGTGTATCAGACACAGGTTAACATGCTGTCTCTCATTTTCTCTCTCCAGTGATCCTGTGAGCAGGAGACACTAAGGTGTATCAGACACAGGTTAACATGCTGTCTCTCATTTTCTCTCTCCAGTGATCCTGTGAGCAGGGGACACTAAGGTGTACCAGACACAGGTTAACATGCTGTGCCTCTCTTTCTCTCTCCAGTGATCCTGTGAGCAGGAGACACTAGATTCCTTGTGTGCTAGTTAGTTCCGGTTAATGGCTAGAGTAGTCAGATTATCTGAGCGGTTGCTCGTTTGGCCTGGCCGCTCTGCTGCCGGTTCTAGTGTGCTGCTGCTACCTCAGCCTTGGCTACTACTGCCCCAGCCGCTGCAGCGGGATGGCCAGGTGGATTGAGTAGCTGCTATATGCCCTAGGGCTGGGCAATAAATGTCAGACTAATTTGGTAACACTTTATGATAACGTTCAGTCGTAGGTCATTTATAAGCCTTTAGTTAATGATGAACTAATCACTTACAAAACATGAATATACATTTGTAGATTAATAATAAATGTTATGTTAACATATACAAATGTGTTGTAAGTCATCTATAAACTTTTAGTAAATTAAGTGTTCCTCACCTGTTGTAAATTATGTGTAAATAATTCATTTACAAGGCTTTCTGCATCCTAATCTAAAGTGTAAACCATTCATGACACATAAATGTGTTACATACAAGGGGGTAGCTCTGTCAAAATTGAAGCCAATGCGGAAGTGTCCTCTTTGCCTGCAGGGGGCAACACATTGGTTTGTGGACTTCTGTTTTGAAGCCTTAGGTATGGCCTCAGTAAACACTTTCCTAATGCGTTTATGGTCTGAATTGCTAGTTTCAGACTATGTTGTAGTTGCAGACTATGTTTTGGGGCGTGATTGACAGGTCGCTTGTCCACTAATCACATAGCTCACAGATGACGGACCAATAGCAGGCTCTGTGGGAAACCCCTGGACTTGGATCCAAGATGGCAATGGCCAAAATGCCATATGTGAGGCATAAAAAAACGGAAGTCCACAGACCAATGGGTCGCTCCCTGCAGGCCATTCGAAAGAATGCAGGTTCAAGTGCACTTCCGCATTGGCTTCAATTTTGACAGAGCTACTCCCTTATTGTGTATGTAACACATTTATGTGTGATGAATGGATTACACTTTAGATTAGGGGATGCAGAAAGCTTTGTAAATTAATTGTAAATGATTTACACATAATTTGTAACAGGTGACTAAAAGTTACTAAAAGTTTATAGATGACTTACAACGCATTAGTGATATATTAACATAGCATTTATTAACCATCTACAAATGTATATTCATGTTTTGTAAGTGATTAGTTCATCATTAACTAAAGGCTTATAAATGACTTACGACTGAACGTTATTATAAAGTGTTACCACTAAGGGTTTGTTGTCTATTTAGTGGCTCATATCACCTGGTAACTATAATACATAACTTGATTGTTAAATTTTACTGTCCACTGTGACTATTCATGACCATATCACCCAGCCCCAGTATATCCTGTCTGTTCTGCTCTCTCTCCTCTTCTCCCCCCCCCCTGCTCTCTTCCTACCTCTCTCCCTCTCCCTCTCCCTCTCCCTCTCCCTCTCCCTCTCCCTCCCTTTCCCTGCTCTCTCCTCCCCCACTTTCTCTCCCCCTTTCTCCCCTTTCCTCTGTCTCTCTCTATCATAAGATTGTTCAACCATGTTATTATTATTATTATTACTGTAATTTGTTATTGTTGTGTCAGCTAGTCATACGCTAGACATATTCTCTTTGAAGCCCTCTGAGACATGCTTGTGAATTAGGGCTATACAAATAAACTTGACTTGACTTGACTGACAAGGAACGGGAAATTACTGCATGAACTGATTAAACTTAATAATAATCCAGCTTTAGTTTAGTTTAATTTATTGGACAGTTGATACAATACATGATGAAAAAATAAGTCATGCAGCTGAGCCAGAGAATGTAAAAAATATTTCAAGTGATCTCATATGCCCCCATTTCCTTTCTCTTAAAACAGATTGATCTAAATACAGTATGAACCCCAGGTATAACATATCATCCTATGCACAGGGTCGACCACAGGGAGGCGCTGCTGTGGTGCCAGTCAGTCAAGCCTCCTGTGACTGCTGCCATCTCCCATCACATGAACCATCTCCTCAATAGGCCAAGGCAACAGCAAATCAAATCCAACTTGGTCGCGAATGCACTGGCAAACTGCAGTTGTTAATGATCATTCAGTCACATTAAATTGGGCTGCTGTGTGGTATTTTGTGTGATCCCCCCCCCCTAAACTTTAACAACAGATGTATTTGTTTGTTGAGTGCAAAGTTGCCACATGCTGTGGAGAACACTGCCTTATTATATGCCTTCCTTTGCTGCAGATGTTTGGATGGCTGTGCATTTTAATGGCAGTCGCTGTCCACTTGTATCTCTTACTGCCACTTGAGCATCCAGTGTGTGTGAGCATCCAGTGTAAATTAATCCACTAATCCCTCTGCTGTCTTTTAATTACACTGAGGACAACAGGTCAGTGGCTTACATTTTTTCAATTTTAAATTGCTTTTGCTCAGCTTTTTTGAGGAGCAGAGATGGGTTTATTTAATCTTTTTTCACGAGTGCAATATTTTCATTACTGATCATGTAACTTCAGAGAACTGCTGTGAACAAGTACAAATGACCTTGAAGTTGGAAAATCAGTATTGAATAACCTTTTTAAATTAACACACAAAGCTACAAGAAGCAATTGTACCCCCCCCCCCTTCAGAGCCACATACAAACAAGTCACAGCTGCTGTCAGTTATATGTGTGAGGAGTGCTTTCCCTGCTAGGATGAGGTGTGATCAATCGTGCAGATTTAGCTTTGCATTTGCAGGCAGCAATACTGAAGAGGATGGCAGCCTATTAATGGTTGACAAAAGCCTCATGGGCTTCAGTCCCATGGTGCTTTATGATGACTGTATGTCATGCGGGCGGTGAAACTGTCTTAGACATTTTGGGTGAACAAAAAAGATCAAATGAAATGAATGAGTGACATTCTACTGTTCCTCTCGGGATGCCCCCCCCCCCCCTGCTCCATCCCCCGGACTCCCCTGGGCCAAACCCCCCCAGCCCCGCTCAGCAGCTGCAGCTGTGGAACAAGTGGAGGATTTCACAGTCCCGGCCATGCTGTAAACTGATATGAATGGAAAAGGCAGTGAGTGGGGCAGACTGCAGACAGGTCTCAGGACAGAATGGACTAAATCCTGGCAGAAAACCGTTTTCGGGGGGCACCAATGGAACAGGAACCAAAAGTTGCACCCAGCAATTACCACAATTAGATAGGACCTAATCAAAACAGAAAAGGGTCTTTGTTGCTGTATTTTTCAACTAATTCATCTCTGCATATTTTGTGGTACAAAACACCTTGTTTCTTTTGATGGGCTACAAAATTGCCAGCAAGGTCCACAGTCCCTAAAGATACGATTATAAGGCAATCTATTCAATCACACCACACAATATGTATCATTATACACTACATATGAATTTACAGGGTAACACTTTACAATAACGTACACAAATAATGTAGTAGTTACTAGTAAACTAATCATTAACTAATCGTTAGTTAATGAGTAGGCCTAGTTAATGAATAATTCGTCATTAGTCAATCACTAGTTAATGAGTAGGTAGTCATTAGTTAATGATTAGTATCTAAGTTCCTGAGTAGAGTAGTTAATCATTACTTAATGATTACTAAATGTCAGCTGTGAATATAGTAGTTAATCATTAGTTATTGATTAGTCGGTCAGTTCCATGAGTAGAGTAGTTAATAGTTCGTTAATGATTAATAAATGTCAGTTCGTGAATATATTAGTTAATCATTAGTTAAGGTCACATTGTGAGTATAGTAGTTAATCATTAGTTCATGATTAGTTGTTAGTTCCTTAGTAGAGTAATTACTCATTAGTTAATGGTTAGTCAATGGTCAGTTTGTGAGTATATAGTTAATTGTTAGTTACTCATTACTTAATTATTAACTGTCCATTAGTTACTCTTTCTGTGTACCCTATTGTAAAGCGGTGCATCATACTCAGTAGTTTATGAGTACTGAATCATTACTTAATTATTACCTGTACATTAGTTACCCTTTTGTGTAGCCTACCCTATTGTAAAGTAATGCATGATATTGAGTAGTTTACGAACACTTAATCATTACCTGTCCATTAGTTTAGTTACTCTTTTTGTGTACCCTAATATAAAGTGAACATCATACTTATACGTAATAAATTCAAGACTTGTTCCACGTGAGATTCGAACCCTCAGTCCCAAAGGGTGTAAGTCCGGTTCTCTAACGGTTAACACAGCTTCGTCAGTAGATCCATACTATGGATCTGTAGAGCCAGAGACCAAGTATTATAGTTTTGAAGGTATATTCCACCCAAATAGCCTACTACTTTCTGTCCAAATACTTATAGTTTTGAAGGTATATTCTGTGCTTTAAAACACAAGTACTTAGACAGAAGTAGTATTTGGCTGAAACATACCTAAGTACTTGGACATGAAGTAGTATTTGGATGGAATATACCTTTAAAACTATAAGTATTTGGAGAGAAGGTGGTATGTGGATAGAATATAATACTTAGGTCCCTATCGTTGCATCGGCACTGTTTCTAGGCCGAACGCCTGGCGCAGCTCAAATCAGTGGGCGTGGACCAGCGCACTTGATATCGTCGTGCTGGCGCTAGACGCAGCCTCAACCATTACAACCACGCCTTTTAAGCGTAAAATTATGCACCGTCATGCTCATTGGATAACTGCAATAAACGAATCGCACGCTTGCCTTTTTAGCTCCAATTCCAGTGATCCCGCAAAACCAGACGAAAGCCAAACGCTCTGCCCCCCCCCCCCCCTCCCTTCATCCAGTCGGTCTGTCTGCATTATAGGCTATTATTCCATATTATTATGCTTCTCAAAATAATCTAACTGCAGTTTCAATACTGCAAGCATGTAAATACGCTACACTATAGCAAGATCAAAGTGAAAATAATGTTCTAAACGCATCAGCTAGAAAAATATAGCCTATTAGATTGGTGAAAGTTTGTCCAGAAAGATATAATTTTCTCTCGCCTGCTGCAGGAAGGATGATGCACATAAATATAGCCTACATTATGTAAAGTCATTGCATAAATGTGTTTTTATTGTAAAACTAAATGTGGAGTAGGGCCAAGTTATTGGAGCGGACATCACAATATAGCAGATGACAGTAGAAGCTTCCGAAGCGCGTTCCGCTGTCACTTATCTAAATCACGTTAAATCCACACAGGGTATATATAGGCTCAAGAGGACATATATGTTTCACATAGGGTGGTGTTTCATTTCGATGTTTTATTTGGTCCAATATTTAAATGTTGTACAATTGCAGGTTGTCTTACCATTACACATTATTTTAGATCTACCTTTTATATCTATTTCGGCTCATTTGGTTGCTATTTAGTAGCGAAATGGAGGACCCAATTGCATGCTGGGACAGGGACATTCACAGGCAGTAAACTTACAACTGCTATTTCCTATGGGAAGCTGGGTGCTGCTATGTGTTGTGTCTGTCTGAGCGAGGGAGTCAGAGAGAGAGAGAGAAGGGTGACAGAGAAGCGGCAGAAGAGCACTGGCGCACTGAATAGGCCTGGTTTCAGAGAGAGACAGAGAAGGGTGACAGGGGAGAGGCAGCAGAAGAGCACTGGCGCACTGAATAGGCCTGGTTTTCAAAGGCGCAAAGCGCTAAATTTACGGCAGGTGCGAAGATAGCAGTACGCCGAGATTTAAGGCCGACACGCCCACTTTGGCCCATTCTGGGACTGCGCCACGCCCATTCGGCCTAAAGCGCATTTGGCAGCCTAAAGCCATATTGATATCGTCCCAAAACAGGCGCAAGGCACGTTTTTTTGCGTTTAAGGCCCGTTTTAGCGCCGAAGGCTTGTGGGAGAATAGGGCCCATTGGCCCCTATCGTTGCATCGGCGCAGTTTCTAGGCCGAGCGGCAGGCGCAGATCAAAGCAGTGGGCATGGACAGGCGCACTTGATATCGTCGTGCTGGCGCTAGATGCAGCCCAAAGCATTACAACCACGCCTTTTAGGCGTAAAATTATGCACCGTCATGCTCATTGGATAAGTGCAATAAACGAATGGCACGCTTGCCTTTTTAGCTCCAATTCCACTGGTCCCGCAAAACCAGACGAAACCCAAGCCTCTGATCCCCCCCCCCCCCCCACCTCCCTTCATCCCGTCTGTCTCCATATATCGGCTATTATTCCATATTATGATGCTTCTCAAACCAATCTAACTGCAGTTTAAATACTGCAAGCATGTAAATACGCTACACTATAGCAAGATCAAAGTGAAAATAATGTTCTATGCATCAGCTAGAAAAATATAGCCTATTAGATTGGTGAAAGTTTGTCCAGAAAGACATCATTTTCTCTCGCCTGCTGCAGGAAGGATGATGCACATAAATATACCCTACATTATGTCAAGTCATTGCATAAATGTGTTTTTATTGTAAAACTAAATGTGAAATAGGGCCAAGTTATTGGAGGGACATCACAGTATAGCAGATGCCATTAGAAGCGCTTCCGAAGCGCGTTCCGCTGTTACTTCTCTAAATCACGTTAACTCGACAAGGGGTATATATAGGCCCAGGAGGACATATATGTTTCACATAGGGTGGTGTTTTCATTTCGATGTTTTATTTGGTCCAATATTGAAATGTTGACAATGGCAGGCTGTGTTACCATTACACATTAATTTAGAACTACCTTTTATATCTATTTTGGCTCATTTGTTTGCTATTTAGTAGCGAAATGGAGAAACACAATGCATGCTGGGAACTCAGAGAGAGAGAGAGAGAGAAGGGTGACAGAGAAGAAGCAGTGAAGGCACAGAATAGGCCTGCTTTTCAAAAGCGCAAAGCGCTAAATGTAGGCCAGGTCCCAAGATATCACTAGGCTGGTATTTAGCGCCGACACGCCCACTTTGGGACTGCGCCACGCCCATTCGGCCTAAAGCGCATTTGGCAGCCTAAAGCCTATTGCTATCTTGCCGAAACAGGCGCAAGGCACGTTTTTTTGCGGTTAAGGCCCGTAATAGCGCCGATGGCCTGTGGGAGAATAGAGCCCATTGTCTCTACAGATCCATATGGCTCTACCAACTAGCAGGTTGGTTAGCTCAGATGGTAGAGAACCAGACTTACAATTTAACAATCTTGGGGCTGAGGGTTCAAATGTCACCTGGAGTAAGTGTTTATTTGATAAGGATAGATCTTTCACTTTATATTAGGGTACACAAAAAGAGTAACAAATGCACAGGTAATACTTAAGTAATGATTCAGTAGGCTACTCATAAACTACTGAGTATGATGCACCCCTTTACAATAGGGTACACAAAAAGACTAACTAATAGACAGGTAATAATTAGGTAATGATTCAGTACTCATAAACTACTGAGTATGATGCACCACTATACATTGTAAAATAGGGTACACAAAAAGAGTAACAAATGGTCAGGTAATAAATAAGTAATGATTCAGTATTCATTAACTACTCAGTATAAGAGTAGCCTAACTAATGATCAGGTAATAATTAAGTATTCAGTACGCATTAACTACTCGGTATGATGCATCACTTTACAATAGGGTACACAAAAAGAATAACTAATGGTCAGGTAATAAGTAGGCTAAGTATTGATTCGGTACTCATGTAGTAACAACTCTGGAGCAGCACTTAAGGGGGGAACGATAAAGCTAAGTGGTGTTAAGTAATAATGAATGCTTTGATACGTACAAAGCACAACTTTGATACCTACAAAATAATCATTAACTAATGATTAACTACTCTACTATATTCACAAACTCACATTTACTAGGAATTGACCGACTAATCAGTAACTAATGATTAACTAATCATTAACTAAAGACTACCTACTCATTAACTATGGTTAACTAGTGATTGACTAATGACAAATTATTCATTAGCTACTCATTAACTAACTATTAGTTAACGATTAGTTTACTACATTATTTGTGTACGTTATTGTAAAGTGTTACCATTTATGGTAAGGCCCAATCCCAATTCTTATTTTTACCCTTATTGACTATTTTGGTCATGTGTTTCATACACTTTCTGTAGCCTAATAAAACATCTAAAAGCAAACAATCTTATCAGATGGGGGACCCTGGCAAAAACTCTTATCGAATAGTCTAATTTGTGTTCAGTTGATGTGAAAAAGTTTTAGAACCACAACCACTGCAGGTGCTGAAGGACAGCTAATCTATGTAGGCATACATACATTCCGTCATTGTGTTACTACTTTAGGAATTATAGTGAAAATAAATGATCCCCCTTTATGCAGGGGAGCCCCCGGAACCACTGGACTAGAGATGAGCTGTCCTTCAGCACCATGTATGTAGCCGAACAACCCAACTCTTCTCCCACGGGCAACATAGCGTCTCGTGGTTATTTTCTGTCTATCCAGGGTCCAATCACATCCCGGCTTTTACGGAGATGCGCTGCCAGACAGACGCTCCAGTCTGGACAGCTGTAGACCTGCGAGGCACCACACCCGCACACAAGTGCAAATGCGACATACAACTCAGACTTACGCCTATTGTCTAATTCAAGCCGACTGGCATTCACCTGCCAGTTATCCAGAAACTTTGGGATAGCCTAAATGTTTTTCTGAGTCATTGAAATTTGCCGAATGCGTTCACCTGAAATCATTTGGACTGGGGAAAATAGACACGATGACAAAAATCGCGAGAACTTGAATCGCTATTGTGACGGTTCAGTTTGGCCAACTTTGTGCCCAGGCTAGCCCCTCCAGTCTGTCAGTCACCGCGGGCTCAGCAGCTGCATAGAGGCGGCTGGATGTCGCAGGCGGCGGGTCACTGAGAGACAGCGAGTTTCCCAACCCCACTCTTCAATGTCCCAGCCTGCGGACAGCATGATGCTCATTGGACTTCTGCTCAATGTCTTCTCTCACGGTAAGCAGCGCCTTTCTCATTCACGACTACCTGTTTTTTTTTTATCTTTTCTGTCCCGCACTATAGTTGCGCTTTTTATCATTAATATCTGTTTGTGAGTTTATGAGTGTTTGTGAAGACTGCTATGGTAGAGCTCAGACCTATTTCCCATGATAGGGAAATAACTTCTCCCCCTGTTCAATTAGGCTAGTCTAGTCATGCCCCTTTGATGTTATCTGAGCAACATGAATCATGCCATGGCTTTTCTTGCACTTGTCTGGTTAATAGATCCAAGGAGGACACTGGTCCTCACTTTAAATCGCTGACAATGCCGTAGTTGCAATCCATTCCAGAATTTGTTCCAATAGCCTAACTAAATCATAGACTGCTGCGTGTAACCTGAGGAAAATGTGGCCATTACTGTGAAAAAGTATAAATTGGAAATATGATGGGTGACTGAGACTGATATTTCCTTTGCATTTGCATACATTTTCTGGTTCAGATGCATTATGGAATAAATAATACATTTTGGGGTATAAAAATCCCTCAATATTCAGCAGGTCCACAAAGTCAGTCTCCCACTTGTTAAATTGAATGATATTCTACTTTCATATTAAGCCAATTTGGGTAGCCTATGACATGGTAGAAGTCTGTATTTAGCCTACATTTTACAGAAATTCTGCAGTTAATAGGAGAAAGCTGCCAATACAGTTATGTTAGTAAAAATGCTAATTTGTGGGAACTTTCAGATAAGACTGAGGTCAGTAATTTCTGGAACATCTCTTTGATGATGATCAAATGGACATTAGAAAAAACGCCATTGATTTTATGCTGCTCTTAAAACAGTGATATTTATCAAGGTCAAGTGAATTTGGAATGCTGCCTATTGTCCTGATCCATCCATTGTATCCTCACTCTACTCCTGGTTGTCAGGCAGTGGAGCCTGTTTCATTGTGCAGAGCTACATAAAGTTATATTCCTGTCAAATTACTCGTAATCAGTCATTAAAGTCTATGTGACTGTGACTGAATCACTGTCTCCTGATCTTGAAATGAGGACGTAGTCTTCATGGTGTTTTTCGCTGGATCAGGTTGTGTGTTGTTATGGATCAATTTTTCACACCGACAATATGAACTAGTCTAGTCACCTAAAATACAATGAGTTTCCTGGACTGTGCTGGTCACGGCAGCCTTGGGCCAAACAATATTTGCAAATAATCTATAGACATGTATTTCAGTGTGCTTGCAGTGCCAGGTGGGTGAGGTTCACTGCAACGTCCAGAAAGTGTCAGGTAAGGCTGTCAAGGGTAGTATGATAATATCAGGTAAGGCTGCCCAGAGTAGTATTATAATATTATCAGGTAAGGCTGTCCAGAGTAGTATTATAATATCAGGTAAGGGTGTCCAGAGTAGTATTATAATATCAGGTAAGGCTGTCCAGAGTAGTATGATAATGTCAGGTAAGGCTGTCCAGAGTAGTATTATAATATCAGGTAAGGCTGTCCAGAGTAGTATGATAATGTCAGGTAAGGCTGTCCAGAGTAGTATGATAATATCAGGTAAGGCTGTCCAGAGTAGTATGATAATGTCAGGTAAGGCTGTCCAGAGTAGTATGATAATATCAGGTAAGGCTGTCCAGAGTAGTATTATAATGTCAGGTAAGGCTGTCCAGAGTAGTATTATAATATCAGGTAAGGCTGTCCAGAGTAGTATGATAATGTCAGGTAAGGCTGTCCAGAGTAGTATGATAATATCAGGTAAGGCTGTCCAGAGTAGTATGATAATGTCAGGTAAGGCTGTCCAGAGTAGTATGATAATATCAGGTAAGGCTGTCCAGAGTAGTATTATAATATCAGGTAAGGCTGTCCAGAGTAGTATTATAATATCAGGTAAGGCTGTCCAGAGTAGTATTATAATATCAGGTAAGGCTGTCCAGAGTAGTATGATAATGTCAGGTAAGGCTGTCCACAGTAGTATGATAATGTCAGGTAAGGTTGTCCAGAGTAGTATGATAATGTCAGCCAGGTATGGTTGCCCAGAGTAATGTCAGGTAAGGCTGTCCAGAGTAGTATGATAATGTCAGGTAAGGCTGTCCAGAGTGGTATGATAATGTCAGGTAAGGTTGTCCAGAGTAGTATGATAATGTCAGGTAAGGACGTCCACAGTAGTATGATAATGTCAGGTAAGGCTGTCCACAGTAGTATGATAATGTCAGGTAAGGATGTCCAGACTAGTATGATAATATCAGGTAAGGTTGTCCAGAGTAGTATTATAATATCAGGTAAGGCTGTCCAGAGTAGTATTATAATATCAGGTAAGGCTGTCCAGAGTAGTATGATAATGTCAGGTAAGGGTGTCCAGAGTAGTATGATAATGTCAGGTATGGTTGCCCAGAGTAATGTCAGGTAAGGCTGTCCAGAGTAGTATGATAATGTCAGGTAAGGCTGTCCAGAGTGGTATGATAATGTCAGGTAAGGCTGTCCAGACTAGTATGATAATGTCAGGTAAGGATGTCCACAGTAGTATGATAATGTCAGGTAAGGCTGTTCAGAGTAGTATGATAATGTCAGGTAAGGCTGTCCAGAGTGGTATGATAATGTCAGGTAAGGCTGTCCAGAGTAGTATGATAATGTCAGGTAAGGCTGTCCAGAGTGGTATGATAATGTCAGGTAAGGCTGTCCAGGCTAGTATGATAATGTCAGGTAAGGATGTCCACAGACAGTAGTATGATAATGTCAGGTAAGGCTGTCCAGAGTAGTATGATAATATCAGGTAAGGTTGTCCAGAGTAGTATGATAATGTCAGGTAAGGCTGTCCAGAGTAGTATGATAATGCCAGGTAAGGCTGTCCAGAGTAGTATGATAATGTCAGGTAAGGCTGTCCAGAGTAGTATTATAATATCAGGTAAGGCTGTCCAGAGTGGTATGATAATGTCAGGTAAGGCTGTCCAGAGTAGTATTATAATGTCAGGTAAGGCTGTCCAGAGTGGTATGATAATGTCAGGTAAGGCTGTCCAGGCTAGTATGATAATGTCAGGTAAGGATGTCCACAGTAGTATGATAATGTCAGGTAAGGCTGTCCAGAGTAGTATGATAATGTCAGGTAAGGTTGTCCAGAGTAGTATGATAATGCCAGGTAAGGCTGTCCAGAGTAGTATGATAATGTCAGGTAAGGCTGTCCAGAGTAGTATTATAATATCAGGTAAGGCTGTCCAGAGTAGTATGATAATGTCAGGTAAGACTGTCCAGAGTAGTATGATAATGCCAGGTAAGGCTGTCCAGAGTAGTATGATAATGTCAGGTAAGGCTGTCCAGAGTAGTATTATAATATCAGGTAAGGCTGTCCAGAGTAGTATGATAATGTCAGGTAAGACTGTCCAGAGTAGTATGATAATGCCAGGTAAGGCTGTCCAGAGTAGTATGATAATGTCAGGTAAGGCTGTCCAGAGTAGTATTATAATATCAGGTAAGGCTGTCCAGAGTAGTATGATAATGTCAGGTAAGACTGTCCAGAGTAGTATGATAATGCCAGGTAAGGCTGTCCAGAGTAGTATGATAATGTCAGGTAAGGTTGTCCAGAGTAGTATGATAATGTCAGGTAAGGCTGTCCAGAGTAGTATGATAATGTCAGGTAAGGCTGTCCAGAGTAGTATTATAATATCAGGTAAGGCTGTCCAGAGTAGTATGATAATGTCAGGTAAGACTGTCCAGAGTAGTATGATAATGCCAGGTAAGGCTGTCCAGAGTAGTATGATAATGTCAGGTAAGGCTTTCCAGAGTAGTATGATAATGTCAGGTAAGTCCACAGTAGTATCATAATGTCAGGTAAGGCTGTCCACAGTAGTATGATAATGTCAGGTAAGGCTGTCCAGAGTAGTATGATAATGTCAGGTAAGGCTGTCCAGAGTGGTATGATAATGTCAGGTAAGGCTGCCCAGAGTAGTATGATAATGTCAGGTAAGGCTGTCCACAGTAGTATCATAATGTCAGGTAAGGCTGTCCACAGTAGTATGATAATGTCAGGTATGGTTGCCCAGAGTAATGTCAGGTAAGGCTGTCAAGAGTAGTATGATAATGTCAGGTAAGGCTGTCAGAGTGGTATGATAATGTCAGGTAAGGCTGTCCAGACTAGTATGATAATGTCAGGTAAGGATGTCCACAGTAGTATGATAATGTCAGGTAACACTGTCCAGAGTAGTATGATAATGTCAGGTAAGGTTGTCCAGAGTAGTATGATAATGTCAGGTAAGGCTGTCCAGAGTAGTATGATAATGCCAGGTAAGGCTGTCCAGAGTAGTATGATAATGCCAGGTAAGGCTGTCCAGAGTAGTATTATAATGTCAGGTAAGGCTGTCCAGAGTAGTATGATCATATCAGGTAAGGTTGTCCAGAGTAGTATGATAATGTCAGGCAAGGCTGTCCAGAGTAGTATTATAATGTCAGGTAAGGCTGTCCAAAGTAGTACTATAATATCAGGTAAGGCTGTCCAGAGTAGTATGATGATATCAGGTAAGGTTGTCCAGAGTAGTATGATAATGTCAGATAAGGCTGTCCAGAGTAGTATGATAATGTCAGGTAAGGCTGTCCACAGTAGTATCATAATGTCAGGTAAGGCTGTCCACAGTAGTATGATAATGTCACGTATGGTTGCCCAGAGTAATGTCAGGTAAGGTTGTCCAGAGTAGTATGATAATGTCAGGTAAGGCTGTCCAGAGTAGTATGATAATGTCAGGTAAGGCTGTCCAGAGTGGTATGATAATGTCAGGTAAGGCTGTCCAGACTAGTATGATAATGTCAGGTAAGGATGTCCACAGTAGTATGATAATGTCAGGTAAGGCTGTCCAGAGTAGTATGATAATGCCAGGTAAGGCTGTCCAGAGTAGTATGATAATGTCAGGTAAGGCTGTCCAGAGTAGTATTATAATATCAGGTAAGGATGTCCAGAGTAGTATGATAATGTCAGGTAAGACTGTCCAGAGTAGTATGATAATATCAGGTAAGGCTGTCCAGAGTAGTATGATAATGTCAGGTAAGGCTGTCCAGAGTAGTATTATAATATCAGGTAAGGCTGTCCAGAGTAGTATGATAATATCAGGTAAGGTTGTCCAGAGTAGTATGATAATGTCAGATAAGGCTTTCCAAAGTAGTATGATAATGTCAGGTAAGGCTGTCCACAGTAGTATCATAATGTCAGGTAAGGCTGTCCACAGTAGTATGATAATGTCAGGTATGGTTGCCCAGAGTAATGTCAGGTAAGGCTGTCCACAGTAGTATGATAATGTCAGGTATGGTTGCCCAGAGTAATGTCAGGTAAGGCTGTCCAGAGTAGTATGATAATGTCAGGTAAGGCTGTCCAGAGTGGTATGATAATGTCAGGTAAGGCTGTCCAGACTAGTATGATAATGTCAGGTAAGGATCCACAGTAGTATGATAATGTCAGGTAACACTGTCCAGAGTAGTATGATAATGTCAGGTAAGGTTGTCCAGAGTAGTATGATAATGTCAGGTAAGGCTGTCCAGAGTAGTATGATAATGCCAGGTAAGGCTGTCCAGAGTAGTATGATAATGCCAGGTAAGGCTGTCCAGAGTAGTATTATAATGTCAGGTAAGGCTGTCCAGAGTAGTATGATCATATCAGGTAAGGTTGTCCAGAGTAGTATGATAATGTCAGGTAAGGCTGTCCAGAGTAGTATTATAATGTCAGGTAAGGCTGTCCAAAGTAGTATTATAATATCAGGTAAGGCTGTCCAGAGTAGTATGATCATATCAGGTAAGGTTGTCCAGAGTAGTATGATAATGTCAAATAAGGCTGTCCAGAGTAGTATGATAATGTCAGGTAAGGCTGTCCACAGTAGTATCATAATGTCAGGTAAGGCTGTCCACAGTAGTATGATAATGTCAGGTATGGTTGCCCAGAGTAATGTCAGGTAAGGTTGTCCAGAGTAGTATGATAATGTCAGGTAAGGCTGTCCAGAGTAGTATGATAATGTCAGGTAAGGCTGTCCAGAGTGGTATGATAATGTCAGGTAAGGCTGTCCAGACTAGTATGATAATGTCAGGTAAGGCTGTCCAGAGTAGTATGATCATGTCAGATAAGGCTGTCCAGAGTAGTATGATACTATCAGGTAAGGCTGTCCAGAGTAGTATGATAATGTCAGATAAGGCTGTCCAGAGTAGTGTTGTAAAATAATAAATAGGCTAATTTCATGTGAATGTCAAAGCCTTCACTCTATAGCATCCTATGTGACAAACTCCGCCCATCTGGCACATGTGCAGGAGAAGCAAAGTATTTGCAAATAGCCTACTGTTTCATATAGGGAGCCAAAGTGAACGTCACTTCCTGCCTCTCTCAGCATACCAGCGTCTGAAAATATGAATGGTGGTGAACGGAGAGAGACAAAATTACTTTCAAACAAACTGTTAGAATATAACGAGAGATGTTTGCGAGAGTAGAAAGCCCTTTGATGTAGCGGAGAAAGCCGTCCTTCTTGTTTTGGGTCTGTTGCTAGGCCGAGCGAAACGGTTTACGGCAGCTGTAAACAGTTGCTAGACAGAGTGAAACAGTTTACGGCCGTAGCAACAGACCAAAACAGCTGTCCTTGCTACTTTCTGCTCTCGCGAACATCTCTCGTTATATTCTAACAGTTTGTTTGAAAGTAATTTTGTAATTTTGTGATTATGGCCGAAGTGGCTGCCGCAAACCGTTTAATTTCACTTCCTGATCTGCCCCGGCCCGCAGACAGACTAATCATCAAGACAACACTCGCCGATTCACTCTGCTTTCAAGCGAGACTACTCAGCGTTGGTCTCCTCTACTATTAGAGGTAAGATGTGAGGCATCGATATTAAATTTAGACTGTTTAAAGGGCCCATATTTTGCTAATATAATGTATTATTATTTTATTGTTGGCCTCCAGTAGAGTAACTTATTGCATCATTCATAGTTCAAAAAACTTATTGTTTATCTTGTACTGGCTCTCACTGCCCCCTTCAGTTCACCCTCTGTCTGAAACGCTCTGTTTTAGGTCCTGTCCCTTTAAGAACCCCCACCCTCCGGGAAATACTCCAGGCGGTCAGGAGGAGGAGGCGTAACTGCCTGCGCATGTAACAGAGATCTCCGTGGTAATCTATCAGCGGAGACCTGCTGTGATTGAGTCCTCTCGGTCCTCATGATCGTCAAGTCGCCTTTGAAGCATGAAATGCGATTATAACGACCTAGTTGTGTGGCTTAGCCTTCCCAAATGTTGAGGGTAGTTTTTTAGAATTTAATGCATAGAATTGGGAATGTTACATTCAATTTCATTCAGACTGCCTGGCACTCAATCGCCGCCATTTTCCCCCCGGAGCATCCACAGGAGGAGGGAGGGTGGGAGGAGGGAGGGTGTAGTGACGCACATACAGTAGTGGAGTCACAGCCAGGTTGGAGAGAGCCTGGTGACGCGGGGTTAGGTTGACAAGTCGGCAGTGTACTGGAGCAGTCAGAACAGGGAAGGGAGTGGCAGGGAGGACGGGTGAAGGCTATGGCGCGCGCACACTGTCCGGCCCGGGCTAGGCTTGTCATCATCATGGTAACAAGTCCTACCTTACGTCACTAGAACTATTGCTCTCGCACAAATCGGCACAAATCCATGTCCTCTCGTCTACGAGACTTCATGGGGGGAGGGGGGGTTCATGGGGGTAACATTAAAACACCTTCACCTATTTATTTGAAGCTTAGCCCATGTTAAATATGACTATCCAAGATTGTAACAACATATGATACAAAATTAAGAAATGCATAATATGGCCCCTTTAATAACAATCGAAAATCTTGCTCGTAGCTGCTTTAAATTGACAAAATGTACATGTGTACCCCGTGGCACAATTCAAACGGGATCAAATAGTCACGTCTCTCTCTGTTCACCACCATTCATATTTTTTCAGGCGCTAGTACGCGAGGCAGGAAGTGACGTTCACTTTGGCTCCCTATTCACCTTATGTAGCCACGCCCACTTTACCCAGTTATGTTATGACTTCCTGTTCAAAACACTGTCTGTTTTACCTGCTCACTAGTACTGTACTGTCACAGGAAGTGTAAACACAATAGGAAGTAACTGGCTGACACCTGTGTTGGAACATAAGGTGAATATGTCAATCAGTCATTACTAAATAAGTAGTCTCTCTGGCCAGCCTCCCCTCTCTACCGTGAGAGGAGTCTGGCGGCACAGGGCTCCATAGTGGGATTGCGATGGGTGGCACTTGGCGGCAGTGCCCTTGGAAAATAGTTTCCAACAATCCAACTTTTCAGCATGTAGCAACGAGCTAGCATGTAGGTTTCTGCCGTTAGCTTGCTAGCTAGTTAGCGGAAGCTGCTCTGTTTGACATGGTTGGAGCCAATGACAGAGCTTGTAATAAGCCAGGAGCAGACATCCGGGGAGCAGCTGTAGAGCAGGGGAGGGCTTATCCCAGTAGCCTGTTTCCGTGCAGCCAGACGACTCTCACGGAAGGGAGGGGAGGCTGGCCAGCGAGACTAGTAAATTAGTTACTTCTATCTAGCAAATTAGAAAGAAGGAAAGAGGGTCTCAATGGTGAATTCTGCCACCATACCTGATCGTAAAACAAATGATTGGAGTTAAATGTTTCAAAATGAATTTCATTGACACAAAATATAGTTGAGGTGGAAAATACAGAACTACCTCAATTAATTGTCCAATGTCGGGAATCTTTCATAGAGCTGCCATGTTTTTAATTGTTGATTGCCCAGGTCCAGATTTAGCCTAATCACAGACTAAAGTATCGACCTAATGGAGGCTTTCTGTCCACTGTGTCCAGGCCGAACTCTTGTCTGGAAATAGCCCCTCTACACTCTATTATTCCATGTCTACCCTCATGTTATTGTCTGATGTTATTTTTGAAATGTAATACTCCCCCTGACCTTGTGCACTTAATGGCCTAAACCTCAGCAGGGCACTTCAGAGGTAAACACCAGCCTACCACTGTCTGTCATCAGTAGCACTTCATGGAGGTCAGGGTTAAAAAGTTTAACCAGTCATTTTGAATGTTTGTTTTTTGGCCTAATGTTCCTTCCCAAGGCTGAATCTCATACTAGCTTCCAAGTTAAAACAGAAGGATTGCACCTGTCTGTCTCTTATAAAGCTTTTAAATGTCTTGGCTCTGTCTTACATTACAGATTTTCCTCTGAACAAAAGTGCAGTCTTACATCTACAGACAAATACACTGACTGTTCCAGAGTTTAGGGTAAAGACAGAAGTGACTGATGATTTGTAACAACATGCCTAAGGAAATACAATCAGCAAACTATTTTTTTAAATACATTTAATAAACATAATATAAGGGATTAACATGTAAAACATCTTGTTGCTCTCTATATGCTACGTATATGCATTCTCAGCACTGATTTTACCTCCACTATGACACTGAAATATAATCACTTATTCTTTATTCTAGAATTAACACAGCTGAGCCACATTGTTTCCATTTTAATTCTCCATTAAAAGTGTACTGCATTATTTATTTGGTGTCTGATTTGATCCACCTAATGACTGCTAGATAATAGACATATTGGCATAAGTGTTTGTCACACAAATAATGTATGACATCACTATGAATGTGAGTGTACCTTTGCCAGACAAATCAATGGAAACCTGTCTATTGTTGGGTGGCATTAGCTCTGACCTTGAACCTCCACTGGCGGGCCTTTGTGGATTAGTCCTAATGTCGCAGTGCAGAGGGTAGACTGCAGAGGGCAGACTTGCAACTGGTGGTCAGGCAGGGCTTCATGGGGGCTTCATTTTGGGGGGCTTGCTCGCGCCAGGCAACACGATTGTCATACATTTCTCAGGGTGTAATTCAGACTGTGCAAAGTTACACGGGTCTTATACGGATTGGGATCTACACGCTTGAGCTGTTCCCATTCAGACTTCAACTATTTGAAATACACACTGAAGATTTGGGGTGTGCCTTCACCTCAGCTTCTTTGTCTTTCCCATTGGACCTTCTATTTAGGGGTTCAAGCCCTGAAGGGGCTGAAACCCTATTGTTTTTCTGCCGGTTTATTCTTCTTCTTCTTCTTCTTCTTCTTCTTGTTGTTCATCTGCCTCAACGCAAATTCCCGTGAGTTGGTAAATGGTAGAGACCTGAAATTTGGCCCAATGACAGATATTGTTGGCTGGTAGCTGCTCAAGAAAGATTTTTCGAGTCGGCCTGAAGGTGGCGCTATAATCGACGGTTTTACGTTAAAGGCCATAACTTCCACGCCGTTGGTCCGATTTTCAAACTTTTTTTCCCCAGATGTTCAGGTGAACCTGCTCTACAAGTTTGCCTTAAGGACCCTTAATGTCCGCCTGGAAAGTTTTTGAGATATTTGGAAAAGTTTGGAAAACACATTTTTGACATCTCCTCCTAGACCGTTGGACCGATTTGCACCAAAATCGCCAGGAAGCATCTATGGAGCAAGCTCTACAATTGTGATTTGTGGATTTACTTTAGTTTCGGAGATATTGATATTTAAAGTTGTGAGAGGGCGTGGCCTCACAGCTAAATTGTCATAACTTCATGACCGATTAAGGAATCTTCACGAAACTTGCTGGAGATCTTCGGAGATCATCCCAGACCATGCGTGTCAAATTTTGTGCAATTCGACCAAAAGGGGGCGCCATAAACGCCAGAAATGGGCGTGGCCTAACACAAAAAAGGCTGTAACTCCACACCTGTTTGTCCAATGATCGCGAAACTTGTCAGATATATCAAGGAGGATGTCCTAGTCAGAATCAGAAGCTTTGTCATCTGCGCAAGGCTTGAACCCCGCCCATCGCCGCTTGCGGCTATATTTTTTATCTGTTTCTGCTGAGGCAGTGTCTTTAAAGGGGGACTTACCCCCCAGATATGTAACAAAAGGTGATTTGAAAAAAACTATGGAAAAAAACAAGAAATGACATATACTCTTGTCTATACTATACTCTTTGGCTGTGCTCAGCTCAGGATTTTTTTTCGGAAATTGACGCCATTACAGTTTGCCCACCGCCTCGAAATAATTTATATGAGAGCTGCAATATCTTTATAAATATCAACAACTAGCCAACGCTGGTGGCCTGTATGGAAACAGCGTTGCTCAAAATGGTTGAAAGTTATATCAATTTGGTAATTCAGTGGCGAACTAGAAATTGAATTATTTTTCTGCATGTAGGCCTATGTGTATGTGGCGTCTGTATCTATCGTTAAAAGAGACTAGTGACGTGAGAGCACAGCACAGTGAGGACAAATGCCCCGCTCTCACGCTCATGTAATCACAATGATTTCTCCACGTCATTCCCTCGTCCAACTTGCGATATACCGTGCCATGAAATCCGTTTTTAATTTTCGTTTGGGGGCTTTCCGTGATTCTTGTTAAAAGTTACTGCAGCGCAGGGCAGTGTACAGTATGTGACAGTCAGACCTCCATGCTCCGCCCCACCTCATGAGGACTTCCCCGGAAAAGTCACCAGGCATGCTGCGCTTTGTGCGCTGCTGGTTTTGTGTGATTCTGGCATCGTCTGACGTAAATAGATCAATCAAATGTTTTCCAGTTATTCCTAGGCTGCAAACTTGTTTTATCATGCAAATCGGAGTGTTTTCTGACGAGAATAAAGTAACGTTAACGCTACGTTATGTCAGACTGTTCTCACCCCATGCCCAAGCCCGCCTCGGCCATGAGAGCTGAGGCGGGCTGCTGCTGCTGCTGCGCGCGGCCCAGAGCTTGGGGCTCGTGCATGAGCATACGACTCTCTCCCGCCTGACTGGCCGGGAGAGAGTGCTTCCAACTCGGACTGATAATATAAACAACATCATCTGAGCTTATCCAGGTAAGATATTAATAAAGTAATGAAACATTCAGCGGGAAACTAACTATAATTAAGACATGTGCCAACTTTGACGACGTTTGGTTCAGTATTTTAACTCATTGAGTGCCAGCCACTTTTGGAGAACGGACGCTCCCAGTGCCAGAGTTTCAGAGCTTTTTTCAGTGATTTCTCGAGGCCCACAGAATATTGTGTGATATTACTATGTAAACACTGAACATGCAAAAAGAATGATGAGACTCTCTTCTATCATCAGCAAAAACAGGTTTATTGATATAATTTTCCGTTCTTTAGTTATCAGCCGGAGAAGATAGCTTGATTTAACCAAAAACAGCCGTTTTTTTCTAGAAGCTGAGATAATGAGCCTTTTGTGAAATTAAACATTTCAAGCACATCACTGACTAGCTAATATTTTCTGATGTAGTCACACCTCAAAAATAATTTCCTTCAATAAAACAGTGAAGGCCAGGGAATTTTGTTTGGCAGAATAATATTTTTTAGCTGCAACCAGCAGCGCTGGCCCCTGTGTGCGCTGCTGGTTGCAGCTTCTTGCTGGTCTTGATTTGCTGCTGGTGGGCATCGGATATTCTGGCTTGCGTTTGCCAATCCTGTCCTGCTGTCTGGGTCTGTCTGGGTCAGTGTTGTGTGCTGCTCTGCGTGCCCCCCCCCCCCCCCCCCTCAACTGCAAACCCCTCCTCCGTGGGAGTGTCTGGTGGCTTTCTGCTGCGTTTGCTGTGCACAGTGAAGGGTGCGCTACATCCAGCTTTTTTACAGCGTTCCAAGTGTTCCAAGTGTTTGTCACCGGCTCCCATGCTTCCAGTTGAGAATAATAACAACTCCACGGCTGATCATGCGGATGGGCTGTCGCAGCGGACACGGAGGGGCTCAATTGTGGCAGCAGATTGGCTGCTGCAGGCACAGCTAACGTTATGCTTCATGCATATCGATGCATACGGATGCGATGCGATTTCCGTTTCCCCAACGACTTCTTCTCTGTTTTTGCCTCAACTTTCTCTAATCTGGAGAGCACTGTCGCCACCTAATGTCTGTAAAATAGGTTATACACATCCAACAGCTACAATATTTGTACAGGAGATAAAGGAGGCTTTGATCCACGTCCCACCGTCAAAAAACGTATTTGACGTCGATCGACGTCCTTGGCACTCTACGTCACTATTTACTTTGACGTCGATCGACGTCCTTGGCACTCAATGAGTTAAGAGCAAACAGGTTTTTTTAACTTCCTGAAAAGTTGCTGTTTTGGAGATTCGAGGTCCTGGAACGACAGCGACGATATATGGAATTCTGGACAAAATCATATCTAGGCTACATAATTTTTTTTTTTTTTTTTATCAGATTTGCATCTGAGAGACCAAATCTCATCATAGGGCTCCTTAGTATGAAAAAGGTTGGGAATGATTTACGGCAACACAATGCTATGTCCTTCCTTTTATGATAATAGTGGCATTTATTGATAGTATTGTGTTACATAGGAGTTGGTAGGAAAATAACAGGCGATTGTAATCAATTAACAGGTGATTAACAGGTCAAGTGACATCATGGGAATAGGCTTGGAGTTGTGAGGAGCCGAAAGGGTACAGGGGGAGTAGGGGAGTAACTATCTTGAAATCCCATAGTCTTTGGTTCATCGTGACGTCACAACGTATCAAATCTCCCATTCATTTGAGGGCAAAAAAAAAGCAGTGTTCCACCCATAGAGGGCGCTTATGCCAGGTATGCTGCTGAAAAATGATACAAATGGTAGAATGGCAACAGTTTGCTCTCAAATGTGGAAAGTTTGACCAGCATTCTTCACACATCACCCCCAAAGTCATATATATTGGTTAAAAGCTGAAAAAAAGTGTTTTGGGGGTTAGTTACACTTTAAATACTGTGTCTGGAGTTGAGATTTTAGGACAAGCGGGCACAAAGATTGAATTAACAACATGCCCATGGAACATTAATCAGATACAAATATACTTTTTAAAACATTAAATTATTTAGGATATACCACTTTTTTGACTATAAAAAATGACTGAAATAATCTCCCTATGCTCCCTATAAAAAACACGTCTCTTAATGACAGCTGCTTTTCTACTCAACTCACTGACAAGCCAGTCTGCAAAGGCATGGCTCATTGCATTGAAAATGAACAGAAACAGTTATTATAGTAACATCTGCATCACATACCAATTGAATGTTCATTGTAATTTCCTATCTCTATGTGCTCTGCACCCTGATGGTCACATGTTTCCAGGGGCGTAGTGGAATGTAAATGCAGGTAAACTCAGTTTACCCACCTCTTTGTAATGAGGCAAAGCATTAACTCACCTATCTTCAGATCAACTTGATCAAACATTGAGGGGAAACAAGGTGGGTAAACTACTCACCTTGGCTAGTTTACCCACCTCTGTGTTTACCACTACACCCTGCATGTTTCATGGCACCAGTGATGTTTGGAGAACTCACAGCATGATGGGATGTGTCCTTGATCGGACGTCTTTGTGTGTCAGTGGCCAAGATATGCTTTGGTTCATTGCCATTAAACACTGCACCAGGCAGCGGGAGACAGGCCTGAAATAGTCCCTCAGCATCTGCGGACACCTTGCCTGGCTGACGCAGCACCTGACGCAAGGCTGCAGGTTACCTGGAGTAACAGGAGGGATGTTGGCTGTGGCTCTGCAGATCAGTGCCACAGCTCACTATCCATGAGCAAGTGCTGGATGCACTGGGCATCTGTTCAACTCCCAACATTGAAATTATTTCGTGGCATCCTCCATTAGGTAGTGCCATCTCTTTTGATGATCCTTCAAAAACCCAAGCACATAAATGGCAAGATTCATCTTGTTTGCTGAGAGTTGTCAAATTGCTTTAAATACCATTCCAATTAGGCCATTCATAGACCAATCAACAGCTCTGCACAGTTTAATTCATTTCCTTCAAGCTTTTGTGACTCAAATCCTATTTGATGTCTTTGGCATTTATTAGTATGCAAATCTCAGGAAACTGATTGAGTCACAATCATACACACCTTGATTTACTGATTTACATCAAGTGTTTTTTGCAGGAGGCTGTATCCCTGTGTGTAACTCCAGGGATGGAATCGGTAATTGATATGAAAATTGACTTGAAGAGGACATGAGACATTTGCTCATATGACTCTAGTTCATTTGTATTTCACCTCAGACAAGCTTCCACATCTGAAATGTACCTGGATTTGCTAGAAAACTGACAACATTTCACCTTTTCGCCAATTAGGGTGCTGCTAGATGATGTCACTAGGTTGACAGTACAGTATACTACAGTACAGTACAGTACAGTACAGTACAGTACAGTACAGTACAGTACAGTGCAGTACAGTACAGTACATTACAGTGCAGTACAGTACAGTATAGTACAGTAGTGGAGTACAGGCTAGTTAAGTAGTAAGGATTTTGATTGAAGTCTAACATCATATGCTGTTGTGTTTCTCACTGGGATTGTGGTTGTTTTCGATTCATCAAACCATTCAAAATCCTTACTACTGTACTGTACTCTCAACCTAGTGACATCATCTAGCAGCGCCCTAGTAGAAAAGGTGAAATATTATTCATCTTTCTAACAAACCTAGGTACATTTCAGACTTGAAAGCTTGTCTGAGGTGAAATACAAATGAACTAGAGTCATATGTTTGATGTCCTATTTGCCCACCCAACACAGTTTTGGTTGATCAGAGCCAGATACACTTATTTTCAGTTTTTTCTTTTTACACCTACAGCTTTGTGGAAATGGTGATTAGGGGGGCTCCTATCTCGGCTAATGTTGAAAGATTAAAAGAAGTTGGTGGTTTTTGTGAATGTAGGGTACAGTAGCCTATTGCTAGTTAGGGAGAGAGGCAAGAAATTGAGTTGGTGTTCTTTGATGAGAAGTTTCCAGAGAGGATGTATTCGGATTGTCCTAGTTACTGAGTGAGGCTGTGTGTGCTTTCTCCACAGTATGTTGTGATGCTGTTTAGAAAGGACCTACTTGTGGATGTGATGTGGAAAGGATGCGTGTGGAGCACTGACTGTATTTTTTTGTAGATAATTTGGTAGGTAATTTAAACTTATTTATTTATGTTTTTATTTATTTGAGGGACAATGCAGATTAATGAACATTACTGTAAATGTGCCAGTGTTAGCCAGATGGTTAATTTTCAACTGCTGTCCTTTGGAAGAATTGCCAGTGCCTCACACACACACACACACACACACACACACACACACACACACACACACACACACACACACACACACACACACACACACACACACACACACACACACACACACACACACACACACACACACACACACACAGGAGTAATTACGGTAACCCTAACATACTGTACATGTCTTTGATGGTGGGGGGAAACCGGAGCACCCAGAGAAAACCCACACGGACACGGGGAGAACATAAAACTCCACACAGAGAGGACCTGCATGGGCCCAACCAGGGTTTTGAACACAGGACTTTCTTGCTGTAAGGCAGCAGCAGTACTGCTGAGCCACCGTGGTGATCAAAGAGAGTTTACATCATGAAGGAAATACAGCAGGTATAGTAGAGCCACTCTTATCTTCGCAGCTTGAAGATGAGAGCAGACAAGAGAGGTCCTACACTGATGCAATGAGTTTATGAGATATTGATGATGAGAGAGCGGGTGAAAAAGTTAAATTATCGAGAGGATCGGTGTAGCTTTCTGGATGAAACAAGATTTGTGAGTAATATTATCTGAGAGAGGAAGGAGAGAGCACAGGGGTCACAACAGCACCCAGAGAAATGAAGAAAAATCCATGTGCAATAACAATGGTTATGGCAAGGCCCAAGGGGATCCAAACTCATTCATCTGCTGTATTGGTCCTTTGCTGAGATCATATTTGCTAGTCCTTTTGTACTGAGTCATGACTGCCTTAGGTTTCTGTGTATCTGAAATAGCTTCAAACACCTTGAAAACCCACAAAACTCATCACATTGGATGAAAATAGCATACTAGGCAGTGAGTTTTTTTTGCAGGGGGTTTCTATCTGGAGGAAACCCCAGGGGAGCACATGCAAACTCCACACAGAAAGGCCTTTTTTGACCGCCCCAGTGGGGCCATGGGCACTGAGGACATGGGAATGGGAACATACCCTCAGTGCCCACAGCGTCCCAGGCAGGAATCGAACCCACAACCTTCTTGCTGTGAGGCGACAGCGCTACCACTGCACCACCATGCTCCCTCATGCCACTTAGCCTATTTAATGGAGGAAATGTGGAATCTTTATCAGTGGTTGAATTATGGTGCGTAGCACCCACTCTTCAGATTATCCTTTATTTTCATTAGAATTCATATTTTACTAGTAAAAAAACATATTTTCATCTCATCCTATCGCTGTAACAACTACTCAACTGAGCCTGCCTAGGGGCGATTGTTCCAAAATGTCTCTCTCTAACAAAGGAAATATGGCTAACAATATGGAAACATGAGGAAATGATCAGATCAAGGGCCCAATCAGGCCTTATCAACCAGCTCCAGCTGTTTTCAGAGGAAACACCTCCGCAGTAGCCCAAAACACAAGGGAAGAAGAAGAACCGCGCCGGGTCTGGAGTGTGGGATGGACACGTGCTCTTTGGATGTAGACAAGGCCTGATAAATCTTTGTAAATGTACATTAAGATGCGGTCAAAACCAATAGTTCTCATGTATCTTTGCCAGGTCATCTTTGGAATAAGTGCCTTTACATTTTGGTTTAGCTTGGAACTATTGGTTTTTGACTGAATCAAAATTTACAAAGGTGTTTTTTTTTGTTAGTTCAAGAAGGGGCCAGGTGGAGCCTGAAAAGGTCTGTTTTTAGTCTTTGCTGAAAGATTGGCAGTGATGCGGCCGTCCTGACCAAAGGGGGGAGCTCATTCCACCATTGCGGTGCCAGGGACGAGAAGAGTCGCGATCGGGATGAGCGACTCTTCTCGTCTCTAACCCTGCACTGGTGGAGGAGTGGAGGGAGCGGTGAGAGGTTTGGAGCCTGACCATAGATTGTAGGTACAGAGGAGCTTGAATTTGATGCATGCCGAGATGGGAATAGAAGCCAGTGAAGGTCCCGGAAGAGGGGAGTGACATGAGAGAATTTGGGTTGGTGGAATACCAGACGGGCTGCATCGTTCTGAATGAGATGAAGCGGTCGGATGTCAGAGGCAGGTAGGCCGGCCAGAAGCACGTTGCAGTAGTCCAGGCAGGAGATGATAAGTGACTGGACCAGGAGTTGCATCGCTTCCCTCATGAGAAAGGGACGGATTTTGCGGCTGTTGTAGAGGGAGAACCTACAGGAGCGTGCTGTCGCAGCAATGTTGGCCGAGCAAGACAGCTGGTTGTCAAGGATCACCCCAAGGTTCTTAGCTGTTTGGAAGGGAAGCACAGTGGTCAATGGAGTCAATGAGAGAAGAGAGACAGGTCTGTAGTTCTGAATAGCAGTAGGGTCAAGGGAGGGTTTCTTAAGCAGAGGCTTGACTCTAGCAGTCTTTAGAGCAGGCGGAACAAGACCTGAGGACAGAGAGGAGTTGATGAGAGTAGTGAGGAAGGGAGATATGTCAGGTGAGATGGTTTGTAGGAGAGAGGAAGGGATAGGATCGAGGGGACAGCAAGTGGCTCGGTTAGAGCTTATGAGTTTAAGTACTTCACTGGGAGAGAGGGGAGAGAAGGAAGTTTTATTTTATTTTATTTTATTTTATTTTATTTTATTTTATTTTATTTTATTTTATTTTATTTTATTTTATTTTATTTTATTTTATTTGACGGTTACAAGTTGAAATACAATGTACTAAACAAAGTACAGACACGGATCTCAAAGAATAACATCAAGGATAAAGCACAATAAAGTCAAGACTTATTTCCATTGTGGTCCTTCCTTGGTCTAAAACAGGTATATATAAAAACAACAACATATAAACATGGAATAATTAACAGATACATTCATACAGTATGAATTATGCAATGAGAGATGAGAAACAAACACATCAAAATACACAGAAGAAGCTGTACATCAGTAGCCTGGTAAACCGCCCGTCACGTGAACTCACATTTCATTTGGTTCTCCGTGACGGTCTGGACCCGCACATGCAGTTAAGATGATTGGTCGAGCCATCCCGGGCCGACGAATCAGCGGCAGCCGTAGGCGGGCTCAGGCGGTGGGTACATGGTATTTGTAGTTCTTTTCACTCGTCAAAATGGCTGCCGCCGCGGAAGTGACAGGCAGTCTGAATGAAATTGAATGTAACGTTCCCAATTCTATGTATTAAATTCAAAAAAACGGCCCTCAACATTTGGGAAGGCTAAGCCACACAACTAGTTCGTTATAATCTAACTAAATGCTTCGAAGGTGACTTTACGACCGTGAGGACTCAATCAATGAATACCACGGAGATCATCCACAGGCACCTTCGGCGATCTGATTGGTTGAAGTTAACACCCACCAGCGGTGATAGACAGATGGGTCATCCAATCACCTGCCAAGTAGCTTGGAAAAAGTGCCCGCCTCCGTCAGCGGGTCTGGTTACTTCATTCCCAGATCGACTGGTTTAGTGAAACCTATGTGGAGCTATACCGTCCATCTGGCAGTGTCAGGTTAGTACATCAGAGCTTAGGCATGGACTTGTTCAAGAAGCCACAATTTGACCTTCTTCTTGAAAACACCTTGGCTGCTTGTACACTTTAAGTGGAGGGGCATGTTCCAATTTTTAGCCCCGATAAATTTAAAAGAGCACTTACCTAAGTTTGTTTTAAAGCCAGGTAGACGTAAGTCAGCAGTACTGGCTCTAGTGTTGTGGGAGTGTGTGGCCCCTATCTTTGCATCGGCGTAGAAACTACACCGAGCGCCTGGCGCAGCGTTGATCAGTGGGCGTGGACCAGCGCACTTGATATCTTGGTGTTGGCGCTACACGCAACCTAAAGCATTACAACTATGCCTTTTAAAGCCCCATTCAGTAAGTTTTCCACTGCGCCCTCTGCGTGCATTAGTATCGATAACGATATCGCCGTTCAAAGTCAACAAAACACAGCGCCAGAAGCTCTATGTACATGTTGTGACATCGGGTACTCACCACGTGATGAAATAATAATCCATAGTTCCGTGAAACATCATTTTCGTAGCAAATCCAAATCGAGTTACTTCCTCGTTTTCATGAACACATCGCTTCCGCTGTACAGCGCATGCGCGCATGCTTTTCTTTTTTTCTTTTTTCTTGCTACGGGACGTGACAGACAAACTGCTTAGTCCCAGTGCTGGCCAATGGAGGGCGGTGTGGGATAAATAAAGACGAGGGTCTCCCTATTAAAAGTCAATCTACCATGTCCTGTGACTAAAAATCAGTTATATTACAGTAAAAAATGTCAAAAATCTTACTGATTGGGGCTTTAAGCGTAGAATTATGCACCGTCTGCTCATTGGATAAGTGCAATAAACGAATCACACGCTTGCCTTTTAAGCTCCAATTCCAGTGGTCCAGTAAAACCAGACAAAGCCAAGCGCTCTGCTCCCCCCCCCCCCCCCCTCCCTTCATCCCATCTGTCTGTCTCCATATATAGGCTATTATTCCATATTATTATGCTTCTCAAACCAATCTAACTGCAGTTTAAATACTGCAAGCATGTAAATACGCTACACTATAGCAAGATCAAAGTGAAAAGAATGTTCTAATCAGTTAGAAAAATATAGCCTATCCCTATATGATGAGATTAATTAGATTGGTGAAAGTTTGTCCAGAAAGATATCGTTTTCTCTCCCCTGCTGCAGGTAGGATGATGCACATAAATATAGCCTACATTATGTAAAGTCATTGCATAAATGTGTTTTTATTGTAAAACTAAAATGTGAAGTAGAGCCAATTTATTGGAGCGAACATCACAGTAGGACATGACAGTAGAAGCGCGTTACGCTGTCACTTATCTAAATCACGTTAAATCGACAAGGGATGTATATAGGCCCAGGATGACATAAGTTTCACATAGGGTGGTGTTTTCATTTCAATGTTTTATTTGGTCCAATATTGAAATGTTCTACAATTGCAGGTTGTGTTACCATTACACATTATTTAGATTTACCTTTATATCTATTTCGGCTCATTTGGTTGCTATTTAGTAGTGAAATGGAGTAGCACATTGCATGCTGGGACATTACACAGGCAGTGAACTTGCAACTTCTTTTTCCTATGGGACGTGTGTTGTGTCTGTCTGAGCGAGGGAGTCAGAGAGAGACAGAGAAGGGTGACAGAGAAGAGGCAGAAGAGTGCTCCTCGCAACTGGCGCACTGAATAGGCCTGGTTTCAGAGAGAGACAGAGGGTGACAGGGGAGAGGCAGAGGAGCGCCCCGCTCAACTGGCGCACTGAATAGGCCTGGTTTTCAAAAGCGCAAAGCGTTAAATTTACGCCAGGTGCGAAGATATCATTAGGCCGGCATTTAAGGCCGACACGCCCATTCTCGCCCATTCAGGGAGTGCGCCACGCCCATTCAGCGTCAAGCGCATTTACCAGCCTAAAGCCATGTTGATATCTTCCCGAGACAGGCGCAAGGCACGTTTTTTAGCGCCGAAGGCCCGTTTTAGCGCAGAAGGCCTGTGGGAGAATAGGGGCCTGTATCTCCACTCCTCTGAAAGTGATTGCTAAGATAATCAGGGGCTCTGTTGTTATAGATGTTATGGACAATGTTAAGTTGGAGCTGGACATATCTAGCATCCACGGGGAGCCTGCCCAGCTTCTGGAAGAGTTCTTTTCCCACATGGTCTCTAGGGGCTAGGCCTAGAGTTAGCCTTACTAATTGGTTCTGGGAAACCGGCAGTTTCTCCTTCAAAACCTTGGTCAGACCTCTGTACCAAGAAGAGATGGCATAATCAAAGCAAGAAGAAACCAGAGAGTTGGCTAACAGAAAAAGGCTGGCCTGGTCCAGAAAGGGGGCTTTTCTGGCCAGAAACTTAGTTCGGCCAATCACTTTGGTAATTGTTTTTAGGGCCATGGTATCGCCTCCTAAGCTACTGTCTAGGTGGCAGCCTAAATAGCTGACTGAGGCTTTTGCTGCAAATGACTGGCCCTCAAGGACAATAGTAGACGAGACCAATTTGTATAACCTGGGTTTTGAACCAAAAATAATATATTCAGTTTTGGCCATATGAAGGGAAAGTTTGTTATCAGTAAGCCAGGATTTTATTTTCTTAAATTCCTCACACAGAGTAGCTTGAAGTCTCTCCATGTCCTTGTCAGAGGACAGGATGGCAGAATCGTCGGCATACAGAAACATGTTGACATTGCAGGCAGTTTGTAGGTCGTTAATGTAAATTTTAAAATAATAAAGGGCCTAAGACACTCCCCTGCGGGACCCCACAGGTCACAGGCAAGGCAGTGGATATTTGACCATGAAAGACTATTTTTTTTTATCTCTACCTGAAAGGTAGGAGATGAACCATCTCAGACAAGGGGGGCTAATGCCTAAAGCAGACAGTAAGACAGTAAATCCGGGGACAGGGGGCAGAGAAGCAAGATTGGAGTTGGGAGTGTAATTGATGGTCAGTGTTGGGGGTAATATATTACTTTTAGCAGTAACTCAGTAATATAACTTATTACTTATAGGATTTCAGTAATATTATACCAGTTACTTTGTCAAGTAACTCAAGTTACGAATTTAGTTTTTTGATAAAAAAAAAAATCAAAGCACATATTTAAAAAAGATACAATCATTTCCTAATCAAATTGTGTGTTTTAACTGTTTTTATGCAACTACTATAGATGACAATAACAAAGGAAAAGGATAACATTTTAGAATTTTGGACGGATTACACTGACTCGAAGACGGTTGAAATTATTTTTTGGGATGGCCCCGGGGCGGCGATGTCATTCTGCTACTGCAGTTATTTTGGTTTAAGTAATGCAAAAGTAGTGTTATAAGTAATGAGTTACTCTACACAGACAGTAATATTGTAAAGTAACGTATTACTTCCAAATGAAAGTAACTAGTAATATGTAGTATATTACATTTTGAAAGTAACTTGCCCAACACTGTTGATGGTACCTGGAGGATGGAAGGAAGAGCTGATGTCATCCACCTTAGTAAACAAGGTTACAAAATCATCAGCAGAGAGGGAGGAGGGAGGGGGGGGGGGAGGGTGGAGGAGGGTGGAGAAGGTGGAAAACAGTTTACTGGGGTTGGACACAGAGGACTGGATTTGCCATGCATTGGCCTTCTGACTCCCAGGAGTCCAAGAGTTTGAGTCATGAAAACAAAAAACAAAAAGACATTTAGGCAGCAAATCTTCAGCAGCAGTCGTCCATGTTGGGTATTGGAGGCCTTCAGCAGCGTGTTATTATGGAACCCACCGTGGTTCCGCCCACCGTGGTTCCGGCAAAACGCACTGTGCCCGCCTACGCAGCAGTCAAGCGCTGGGATTGGCCAGACGTCCATGCTCATGTGAGCCAATGGGAGGAGGCTCCAGCTGCGCTTCCTTGACAAGTTGACACTGATGTCCTCAGCCTGCATGAAAAACTCTGTGGTGCACTGCCAACATGGTTTCAAATGAATGAATCAATGTTTTAACAAATTCAAATCAAAGCTTCTTAGCAAAACTAACACATTTATATTGTTCTTAGTAGAACTTTTTTTTTCATCTCTTCTTAATATGATATTTAAGGCAATATATATTTCTCCTCAGAAATTCTGACTCCATGCCCCATGAGAAAAATGTGCCGTTTGCCTGCATCAACCCCAAGAGTAATATCTCTGGGTTTCCCGTTTCCAAGGTCTGCTTTGAATAGTAGCCTATATATAAAAAAAAAAAACGTAGTAGTCTATTATTTTAATATTGATATTATGTTTATATTCACCTGATCCCAACAGTTGCATGTTTATATTTATACACCAAACTTTTCAGTTTTATTCCTAACTAGCCTATATTCTGTGGAGGGGGGGTGATTTGATGTAGGGTAGGCTATTCGTTTGTTCAAAATGAGTTTTCTCTCTGTGCCAGAAATCTCACTAGACTTTCCAGTTTTATTCCCATCTATATTCAGAATGTTTTTTTCAGAGGCCCTGGTTTGTTATATAGGCTGGTTAACTGGTTTGTTATATTTCAATGTCCGCTGTCAAGAGCAATTCAGTTGGTTAATGAAATCACTGGGCTGGGCCTGGGCACAGTGTTTGTGGTGTGGAAGATTCGAGCTGTCAAGAGGCAAGAGCTGTCAAAGGGGAACAAAAGACCCGCTCCTGGCCAATCCCGGCGCTTGACTGCTGCATAGGCGGGAACAGGGCATGGTTTTGCCGCATCCGCAGTGGGTTCCATAATAACGCTTCAGCAGCAGTCGTCCATGTTGGGTAGTGGAGGCCTTCAGCAGCAGTCATCCATGTTGGGTAGTGGAGGCCTTTTCTACTATCCAGTGTTGCTTTTGCTCACTCCTGGCTGCTCCCTGGCTGCTCTCACTTCCTCAAGCCTGCAAATCCATTCTGTCCCTCTCCAAAAACACACACCACGACTCTGCTCTCACACAAACGTCTCCTCTCTCTCTCTCTCTCACACACACACACACACACACACACACACACACACACACACACACACACACACACACACACACACACACACACACACATACACACACACACACACACACACCACGACTGCGCTCTCACACATGGTCGCACACACGGTCTCCTCTCAAATCAAATTATTGCCCAACAATCTGGCGGCTCTGCTCCCCGTCCCCGACCAACGAGCATTTGAAAGGAAAGAAGAGGAATGTGCCTAACCGTTGATAAGTGGTGTGTGGGTGCCGTTTATGGCCTTCATCAGCCTAACACCTTCATCAGCGTTGCCTCAC